>NW_004798073.1:199563-202572 GCF_000002075.1 Aplysia californica | reverse complement strand
GTTTCCATCTCAAATTGAATAGGCGGGTGGCTGAAGGGTGACACTGGTAGGCCCTACTTCTTGCACTTTCTTCTCTTGTTTTTTTTTCTGTATGTCTTACTTTTCCCCAACACTAAATGACTTTTAATATGTCAATGTGCTTCTCTTTACTCAAACAACAGAAACAAACAAGCAAATTGCCAATTAGTTTGTATCATGCATCTCTTGAAAATCTTCCCCTTCTTGACCCCCCCCCCTCCTCAAACCCAGATAATATACATGTATTTCAATAAATGTTATCCAAACCCGGCAGTGGTATCGATTGTTAATTTAAACACGACATCTCCAAGAACGTGTTGTCATTTTTGTCGCTTTTTTACGTCTGTGTGATTGACATAGTAAAAGTTCGGACTAGCCATGGTTCAGAGATCAGGGACGAGAGAAAAAAGGGACAGTTTAATACACTTGTCCTAGTTTTCATTAATCAAACAGATCTTGTTTTGGCGGCCATTCGTTCTTGATAGTATGTTTTATGATCCAACGTCAGTTTCTGTTGTTTTTTAGTTTAGTTTTTTTTTCTATTGCGCGTGCGGGTGGTTGAAGGGCGCCATTGGTAGGTCTTACGTCTGTTTTTTCCATCTGTTGTTTCTGTCCATCTGCTTTGCTTCTTCTCTGCACTAAATGACCGCTATTGTGTCGATGTGCTTCTCTTTACTCAAACTCCAAACTATTTCAATTTGTTTGTCTTACTCATCCCATGTACTAAATGGCTGTTGCTGTGTCGATGTGCTTTTACTTTCTCAAACAAATGAACAAACAAACAAGCAAACAAGCAAACAAATGAACATAGCGATTGCACGTAGGAGACGTTATCGATTCCAACGAGGGGAAGTCTATTCTTCCCATCATATTCTTCTAATAGGGATGATGTGTCTCTTTCAGTCACCGTTGAACCTGATAAGAAGGATAGAAGAGTCAGCCTCCTGAATGACCTAAATTGTGCCAATAAAGCGAAAAACTGTAGCACTAACTCTCATGTGGGTGATTGGTAGAAAGGAATGCCTTTCAAGATAGTGGTTCCATCGGTACCTGCTGTGTTTTTTGGTTCCAGCGGGGCTTTTTGTTAATTTAAACATGTGTCCGCCCGAGTAACTTCATCAATGCCCTGTTAGGTTTGAAAAGGGTTAACGGGGAATGTTCATTTCCCTCCATAAGCAGGTGCTTGAATAGACGGTATAGATGTCAAAAAGGCTCCATCATGAATATTTATGGACCTTAGACTTTTGCCCACCGACCTGTTAAATGACGGGGTCTTTGTGTCGCCGTCTGGCGAATGGAACTTTTTTGTTAGGAATAATTTTAAAAGCGCATGTGTACACAAGTCAAAGGCCCCGATGTATATTTTATGGTTTTTAGTGGAGTTTGCATTTTTGTTTGACTATTTTCTGCCCTTTTCGCTGTAACGAAACTAAAGACCCCGGAGTTGATTTCATAGTTTCTTGGAGTTTGCATCCTCGTTAGACTATTTTCTTGCCCTTTTTACTGTAACGAAAGGTAGTTTTAGTGGGGCGATGACAGTCTGTGATAAAGAAAATGGTCGGGGTTGGTTCTATTAAATTCTGTCCTGTCCTACTATTATTATTTCTGTCATCCGGCTTGCTTTCGTATCTCAGTACAAAAGGTTACAGTGTTGTGGTCTTCAAATCAAAATGCTTCTCTTTGTGTCTATAACAAGTAATCTTTTCTTGTGCCCATTCACAAAATCGTTACTGAATCTCTGGTTATGTTTATGCTTCATTTATTTAACCCAGACAAATAAACTATTGGGATTATCTGTTTATGGTGGTTAGTTCTTTCAGAATCTACATCGCCCTTAACGGAGCCGCCTTCTGTTTGTTGAGTTTGTCTCGTATTGGGACTGTGGAGCGGGCGACCCTACTTCGAATCCCCGACGAGTGGTTTTCGGACGTGGCTTATTAGTATTTTCATGATTCTCAATCCACCAGCGCCGTCATATCGGAAATGGACATTACATCGGAGGATTTTCTTTTCTTACAATCCAAGATCCTCGAAAGTGATGTATAGAGTCGTATACCCTACCCATGAGCAACATCACAGTGTCATGGAAATGACGCATTACAAGTCAACTCTCGGTACTGCTAATGACATTGGCATTTCCATCTGAGGCCTAATGGTTTTAACTACAATACAGTCAAACCTGCTCTTAACGATCACCCGTTCAAGACAAGCACTTGTGCAAGTGACCACTTCCCACTTACCCCCTTACCATTTTGTTCTTTCCTTTTTTTTTTGAAAACATTATAATGACATTGTCCAAGAGGATCACCTGTCTAAGACGATCACTTTTCTCCTCTACAATGGGTGTTTGTCTTGCACAAATGTGAAGGTATCTTGTGTCAATGGACATGTTACTGGGGTCTGCTCCCTCTTTCCTTTCTTTATTACTATAGCCTTATGTCAATGTGATACATGTGCCATATAGGGGTGACTCACCCAATATTACTAGTCATTCAGCATAATGGATTACATCACGAACGACACAATGTCCCTAAATTAGATCGACAGTCTGTATATTTCCCAGAGAGAGAGAAAGAAACACGTATTATAAGGAAGGTGGACAAACGAACAGACAGAGGGACAGCCAGTCAGGGAAAATAAAAATACGTTATTCTATCTGGAACAGAACGTAATCCTACATGCAATGAGTCTTCACTAGAATTTGTATATTTATGGTTTTGCTCTGAACGTGTTTAACTGGAGGCAATAATCCAGCTCCTTGTACATGTGTTATGCATCTATTTCTGCTGCTGTTTTGTTATTGTTGTTCTAAATTCAGGAGTTGTTTTGCACAATAAACAGTGCAATGTAAAAGTTGCTGACCGCTGTCATGTCTTTTCATCTCTCACTATTTAAAAACTGACTTACTGGGTTTAGTTCGTGCTGAAGAAAACAAAGTAAGAAACTAGTTACACTTTCAGCATATAATAATAATAATAATAATAATAATAA
>NW_004798073.1:196654-198087 GCF_000002075.1 Aplysia californica | reverse complement strand
TCCCCCCCTCTCTCTCCCTCTTTCTCTGCCTGCCTGCCTGCTTGTCTGTCTGTCTGTCTGCCTGTCTGTCTGTCTGTGCTAGAAAAAGAAAGGACACAAGCTTGCTGATGCGTTGTCAGCTCCATTTTCTTCTATCAATCAAAGGCATCTGCTCCATTCAATTCTGTAGGCCTACCTAGTGAGACGTAGTTATCGCCCTAACTGTTATGTCGCTGACGCGTAGGCCGCCGTATCTCAACTCCTCTCCTGGCCGTTTATCCGTCTGTCTCCTCACCTGCGTCTATGTTTGTCTGGAGGTCCGCCCTGTTGTCTCTTTGCGCATTTGTCTCTCTGTTTATTTGCGTTGCTGACTTGTTGCCTGCCAATCGTGCCTTCTCGCTGTCTGTCCGTCTGGCTGTCTGCCTACACATCAGCTCTGCCCGTCATCCGGATAGCCTGGTCTGATCGCCGTGTACCTGTCTGAGTCAATCTGTTTGTTTGCTGGTTTGCATGTTTGTCTGCCACCTCCTCGCCCGTCTGTCTGCCAGTTTCACACCGTCGGCCCCGTTCACGTATTCCGTTCCTCCCTTTTCGTAATTTCGTTTCTTTCGTCTATTGAGTTGGGTGGTTTGAGGGCGCCACTGATAAGTACTAGATCTGCTTCTTTATTTTCTTTATGTTGTTTCTGTCTGACTGTCTTACTTTTTCCCAGCACTGAATGGCCATTATTGTGTCGATGAAGGTGTGTGCCACGGGTAGGTCATACTTCTTTTTTTTCCTTGTTTTGTTTCTGTCTGTGCGGCTGTCTTACTTTTCCCCAGCACTAAATGACCATTATTTTGTCAGTGTACTTTTCCTTACTAAAACAGACAAACAAACTCCTAACCTGTCTGTCTGCTCGTTTCAAACCGTCATTTTTGCTGCTCCGTTCCCGTATTCCATTCCTCCCGTTTTTTGCGCGGGTGGTTGGAGGGCGCCACTGAAAGGTCCTTTTTGTTCACTGTCCGTCTGCTGTTTATGCCTGTCTCCCTCCCCTTTTTCAGAAAAAAACACAACCCCACCCCAGGGTGTATTTTCCTCTCGGTGATGGTTAGCTTGGCTAGACGAGACAGGTGGCAGAGCTTACCTCATCCATGTACCCGTGGGGGGATGCGATGGCCAATCCTCTTTCCCTTTCCTTGTTGGTAATGATCTTATAATGATCTTTGGGGTTGTTGTTTGTTTTTTTAAAGATCTCCTTGCTGACTGAAATCACCAGCCGGCGAGATGAGCGGGTGGTTGTAGGGCGCCGCTGGTAGGTCTTACATTTTTTAAAACTTTCCCTCGGTTCTGTCCTGTTCTGTCTCTCTGTCTTCCTGTCTGTCTGTCTGTCTGTTTGCCTGTCTGTCTGCTAGCCTGCCTGCCTGTCTGTCTGTCTGTCTGTCTGTCTGTCTGTATGTCTGTCTGTCTGTCTG
>NW_004798073.1:195451-196554 GCF_000002075.1 Aplysia californica | reverse complement strand
CTAGCCTGCCTGTCTGTCTGTCTTTCTGCTAGCCTGCCTGTCTGTCTGTCTGTCTGTCTGTATGTCTGTCTGTCTGTCTGTTTGTCTGTCTGTCTGTCTGTCTGTCTGTCTGTCTGTCTGTCTATCTGTCTGTCTGTATGTCTGTCTTCCTCTTCCGCATCACTGAATGACCATCATCACGTTGATGTATCATATTAATCAGACAGAAGTCATGCGATACAACATATTATGAAGTTCATAGAGTCTAATCAACGTCTCGAGTCGAGTCCTGCAGTTGACAATCCTCTGATGTCATGTCAACCCAGCTCAGCGCAGGTCTCGCCCTATCCCAAAAGAAACCGTGAAGTCAGCTAGATCTTCTCAAAAGAAGGAGGAAAAGGTCAGGGTTGATTTATTTCCGCTCTCCCTCGGGGCGACCTTTCATCTCGTGCACTTCCTTCTCCCGCTCATGCATCTTGTGACGTCATACCTGAACTTCAAACTGTGCCTCATTACCTCATATAGTAAAGTAAAACCGTTGGCCCCTTCTCCCCCCCCCCCTCTCCCCGATAAAAAATATAATAATATGCAATTGCAAAACTCAAAATAGTTGCTTGGGCGTTAAAAAACGCTCGTTTCATCGGGTTCATGATCCTGTTTCCATCAAGATTGTGCCTCGTCTATTCCAATTCGGACAAGAAAAAAAAAATGTGTCTGCTTGGCCGTTTCAACGATGACACATCGAAACCATGAAACAAATAAATGAAACCGCAAAACTTCTCCACAAATTTGAACTTGACTAAAAGGAACGATCCGAATTTTCCAAAAATAATTGCCCTTAGCGTATTTTTTAAAATCGTGTCAAGCGAGATTAAAATTTACCCAGGCTTTCACTGAGGCAGTTGTAAATTTGAGTTGCTTGTGATTCGTGACGCAAATCAATGATAGTTGTGCAACCTTCGTAGTGCCCTTTTGGTGAGATGAGATACCTGGGTAGTTTTCCATCGCCGGAGGTAGAGGTAACTGTGTGTATAGGGTATGGAGAAGAAAGATGAACTAGCTCTGAAGTAAAGAGCAAGTGGAATTTGATATTCATTTCATGACTGAGAGAGTGTGTTTGGGGG
>NW_004798073.1:192581-193845 GCF_000002075.1 Aplysia californica | reverse complement strand
CGCCTGAAACTGAAAGCGAACACGTTTGTTTTTGAGGCGATCGAGTCGGGCGATCGGGCCGATCTCATCCGCAGTGGGCACCCCGTATAAGTCTAATGTTCAGTTCTTCTAAACGTGGCATCGAATCCCAGTCCCGGAAGGTTTTTATTTTTTTTCTTCTTCTCCTGAGCCTAAAATATAAAAAATAATAATTAGACTCACAGACCAAGGAAAGCCACTATTGAACTTTAACCAGGCCTAATTCAATTGGTAAAAGGAAAAGTATAGGCTATACCAATACCTACTTTGTACAGAGCTCCTCTTGAGGACAAAA
Source organism: Aplysia californica (assembly GCF_000002075.1). Classification (NCBI taxonomy): domain Eukaryota; kingdom Metazoa; phylum Mollusca; class Gastropoda; order Aplysiida; family Aplysiidae; genus Aplysia; species Aplysia californica. Next base: position 193,532 of record NW_004798073.1, on the reverse strand, counting down.
CCAAATTGTGCATGCTTCATCATTACATAAAAAATCTACAAAGCAACAAGTTATAATTATGGGGGAAATTTGTTGGTCAGTCGAGAAGAGGACACAAAAAAACAACAACAAAAAACAAAAAACAAAACTTCCAGGACAGGGATCGAACCCACGCTCATAAAATAATGGTTTGGCATCAAACGCCGACGCGTTGTCACTTCGGCCATCAGAACTTCCAACAACGAAAGGTAGATTAAGGGGGGATTATTATTTGTTATAGGGTTTTACAGTGCTCGAAATTGCAAAAGGTCATATGAACGTGCAGGACAATTTAATTAAACATTTTCAGTTTGATAGGAATTAATCTTGAATTTTGCCAGGGTGGCGGCCAAGGGATATTTAACATGCGCAACTTGCACAAGGGGCCTCCAAGATTTTTCCCCCTTATCCGAGAAGGCTAGATGTTAGATCGTACCTTCCCTAAGACCAGGGGTGTGGCTGAAAGACAGCAGTAGATCTAAAAAGGAACGAAGGAGTAGCAAGAAGAATGAGTCTGGGGTCCAGAGGAGGGGGCAAAGGGGGTGGATGGAGAGGGCAGAAAGAGGAGACGAAAGCAGACGACAGAACATGGTTTTAAAAAATAGGAAAGAAGCTGAAAGAAAAAAACAACAAATTAGGGAAATTATCTGTCGCATTCAGGTTTCGAACATGGGACCTATAGAATGAGAGACGAACACTGTTCCTCTTGACCACAAGAGCCCCCGAATGAATTACTGAAGGACTGAATGAATAAATGAATGAAGAATGGCCTTCAAACTGAAAGTCGTTCTTCACCTTGCCGTTTTTCAAAGAAAAACGCGGAAAGCAGAGCAAATGAGGGCGTTCACTGGTGCGTGTGTCAATACAAGGCGCGCGCAGTCGTCGCCACTGCCCCCGGTCCTGATGTGAAAACCTGTGCACACCTCCCCCCCC
>NW_004798073.1:189507-190661 GCF_000002075.1 Aplysia californica | reverse complement strand
GTCAACCCTGGTCTAATACCAGCATAATAAAGAACTCACTCTTTGGGGACAGTTCGCTAAGCTGAAGTAGTCACGTGTGCACGTGGGGGAGTCAAGAAAAGAAGATAACGCCGGGGAAAACGGGGGTGGCTATATTTAGAAACGTCGGGGACTCCAGCTGTCGGTATTAGTCACTTATTTTAATCTATCTTTTTTTTTTCTCTCTCGACCGGCTTGGCTTGTGCGTCAGTTGAGAACGCTATATTATTATTTTCTCGGATGCGTGCGTAGATTTTATGTTTTGACTTTTAGCTAAAAGCACTGGGGTAGTCCATGAACGGATAAGGTAAGTGAAAGCCTCTAGTAAATTATTCTAACCAGGATTTTGTTACACCTGCGTTTGTGTGGGCCGAGCTCGACCAATGACGTTACCTAGGTAACAAGACGCAGCCTCTAGTTCTACTTATATAAATTAATCGATATCGATCGAAACATTCTTAACTCAACTCCCTACCTCTATATTTATGGTATGTATTTATAGTTCGGTGATGTTTTGTCGAGCTGAGCTATAATTTCTTTCTTCACCAACAACACTTTCACTTAAGTATCGACCAGAATCTTATTTTGAGGAAAAAGAATGACGATCGAGACACTGCGACGAGTAGTAATTGTATTTATGTTTATATTTATAGGCTATTTATAGTACTGTGACAGTGTGCCGGGCTGTGCTTTGCTTTGTTCAGGATCAACTCCTTCACTTGTTGTATATTTACAAATCAGAATCCAATAATACTGATCAAAAACTGACTCTCCACGCACGCTGGTATTGGACAGGAGAGACACCAGACTGTGTTGTTATTTATTTGGCCGTGTGCCCGTTACTTCAAGTGCTGACGTGACTAGTGCTGTTGTTGTTATTGCTGTTGTTGTTGCTGCGGTTGTTGTTGGTGTAGGATTGTTGTGAGCAGGACGTGTCGTTCTTGCAAGGACGTGTCGTTCATACACCTTTAAGGAGGAGGATAGACACAAGAGTCAGGAGCGACATGGCGTCCGGGATTTTTGATAAATGGAGACAGATCTATGCGGAGGGTGAGTGTTTGTTTATGGCGTAGTTGTCTCCTTGCCCCTTGCATTGTGTTTGTGTTTGTTTGTGTGTGTGTGTGTGTGTGTGTGTG
>NW_004798073.1:186448-187841 GCF_000002075.1 Aplysia californica | reverse complement strand
CTCAACTTTCTATCAAAATAATATGTATAAAATAATGAATAAATAAAATGTATAAAATAATATAATACGTCATGTAATATCCCGTCAAGAGGCGTGGTCCTGAAAGTGAAAGGCGTTCAGATCGGTGCAGTTGTTTTCATTGTTTGTGACCATCCCTCCAACCCGCCTAGTGGAGCATAACCGCGTCTCTGGTCTCTGTACTCTCTGCCTCCAGGGCATTAAGGTTATTGACAACCAATTACTATATTATTATTACTCTACATTTCCTATTCGCAGAGCCTACAATAATCTATTTTACTGACTTTAACCTTCCTCTTGTACCATCTAGGGCGTTGACGGGAGAAATAGAGATTTCGGTCTCTGGCATCTGGCAAGTTGGATGGCCTGGCTGGGTGGGATGTTGTGGGTCTTCAAGGTATTCTTCACCCCCTCGATCCAGGTCTTCCGTGGTCTTCCTCTTGCCTTGTACCCTGATATCAGTTTAGAATATCCAACCTTCTAAAAGTAAAATTGTAGATGGTACGAGGGTGCTCTGGTATGGTTTGCTCCTTTTCTATTAAACACTTATCGTCCTTATCTCTCCTCCTTCTATTTTGTGTTTGTTACTCTCTCGTAACACCTCTAATGTTCTGTACGTATATGACCTTATTATGTTGCAATTGACGCAAATCTCTTACTAAAACAATAAAACATAAAATAAAACTTGAGCACTCCATTTGGAGAACTTACTTGGCGTGCAAAGGTACAAAGACATTACATTTGAGGTCTCCTCATTCTGCGGGAGCCACACGTAGCTCCTCATTTGCGAAAGAACGTTCAAGTGGGGAAGGGGAGGGGTTTGGAGATGTGGGATTACGCTAATGAAACAGAACAGATCAGAAGCAGGGCTGACCGAACGGGTAGGGGGGATGCGGTTGCCCTGGTGTAGTTTGCTCCTTCCCTCCTGTCAAACATTTTATCATCCTCATGTCCCCTCCTTTTCCAGGAACACCTCTAATCTTTGTCACTTGTATGACCTGATTAAAATGTTTATGAAAACTAAACTGACCGGGTTGCAGCACTTATATGATCTTATTGTGTTGCAAGTGCCGTAAAACTCTTACAAAAACTATTTAAAAAACAACACACGAACATGCAGACATACAGACACAGACATACAAGGGGAGGAGTGCAGGGCAGAGTGTTCAGGGTTTTTGTTTTTGTTTTTTGTTTCTGTTGTTTTTGTTGTATTAGTTTCGTGATCCCAGTACGCTTGTCGCCTGTCATCTCTCGTTAGTAGCGGAGATTAATGAACCATGAGTAAGGCGATTACCCCAGACGGACTCAATAATATCGTACCTGGCGTCTTATGACTTACACGTCCCTGGGTCATATTTGGGGAAACAGACTCGGG
>NW_004798073.1:183598-184996 GCF_000002075.1 Aplysia californica | reverse complement strand
TTAAAAAAACACAACTCTTGATGTATGGTTAAATAAAGCTCTGTCCCTACCCCTTTTTTTATAGGTCGCCTCGCCTCTGTAAAAGTAAACAGGATACACTCGAAGAGGCTGATAGCGACATGCCGTGCCTTAAACATGCCACACGCCATGTATGTGTTGTATGGGTGTGCACGGCTGGATCGAAGCCGGACAGTTCATTATCATATACACATATTGACATGACATCTTTAAGACATGATCAGTACCAATATCACCCCCTAACTCCCCACGTCCACCCATGTTGATAATAATTACAAAACAAAAATGATGATTATAGTTTTCGTGCTTCTACTTCCATCTAAAGGACGCCCCCCCCCCCCCTTTTTTTGCGTCCTTGCGTACACAAATTCAATAAATGTCAAAAACAAACAAAAGAGAAAGCAATAATTAAAAGACGAACAAAAACAAAACAACCCCCCCCCCAAAAAAAAACAACTCTTGATGTATGGTTAAATAAAGCTCTGTACCCCCTTTCCCATAAACACAACGTTCCATTCCTTTGGGTTAATAATTTTAAAAAAAGGAGCTAGACAATTCATTAGTAAATATAACCGTATAATAATATAATTTTGGAGCCGGGTTGTTTTGACTCTTCCTATCAGGACCAAACCAAGCCTTGCTGAGAGGGATACAATGTCCCGGCAGACAGGTGGAGACGTTTAATGTTATCAAAAGAAACGAATTCCTCATTTGGGAATCGAACTCACATCTTCCGCGTGCTACAGCGAAGCGTCTGACCGCTACACCACAGACACTGGGCGGGGGAATATAGAAAGAGATGACGGATATTGGGTTGTTGTTCTCTTTTATATGTGGGTTTGTTGGTTGTTTTGTTTTTGATTTTTGTTTTTAAGCTATCTGTTTATGGTTGGACGGTGCCACTGGTAGGTCTTACTTCTTTACTTTTCTTCTGTTGTTTCTGTCCGTCTGTCTAACATTATCCCAGCACTAAATGACTATCATTGTGTCGATGTGCTTCTTTTTTTAAAAAACTCAAACAAAACATATTATATTATCTGTTTATAGCAGGGCGTCCCCCGTCAAGCCCTGTCGCACACTCAGGTGGGGTCTCAATATTATGTTTACTTTGTGCAGAATTCACGATCACACTCCGTAAGTATTGCATGTTCCTCTCCTCATCAGTTCCCAATCTGTCACCACGCTATTTCAGAACACAGCTTCGTGAGAGCTTATGATTACAGCACGACCTAAGGGCTGGGCTGGCATGGAGGTCTCCCCTCATTTACACGCGTAAACACGACTGTATGTCTGTCTGTCTGTCTGTCTGTCTGTCTTTCTGTCTGTCTGTCTGTCTGTCTGTCTGTCTGTCTGTCTGTTTGTCTGTCTCTCTCTCTCTCT
>NW_004798073.1:182367-183407 GCF_000002075.1 Aplysia californica | reverse complement strand
TCTCTCTCTCTCTCTCTCTCTCTCTCTCTCTCTCTCTCTTCTCTTCTCTTCCAACTTATATTGAACTAGGGCGATGTCGTGATTGGGTTTTGGCTGAACATGGTACGTGCAGCTGTTTGAAGTTATTTGATTGAACACATTTATTGGCACAGTGGGCGAGGAACGGTTCGGGGTGGTGTCTCACAGCTGCAGGAAGAAGATCAATTATGAGACAACGTGAGAAAACATGGTAGGACGGGTAAAAACAAGGTAGGAAGTGGTACAAAAAATATGGTAGGACCGGTGAAATACACAGTAGGGCGGGTTAAAAAGACAAAACATGATAGGACGGGTAAAAAAAACATGGTAAGACGAGTAAAAAACAACAACATCAAAGGTAGGACGGGGAGAAAACATGGTAAGGAAGGGTAAAAAAAAACACCAAAGGTAGGACGGGGAGAAAACATGGTAAGGAAGGGTAGAAAAACATAGTTGAACGGGGAAAAAACTTAGAAAGATGAGTAAAAAGCATTGTTGGACGGGTTTATAAAAAATTAAAAAAACGTGGTAAGGCTGCTGCGTTCTTGCACCTGTAGTATAATGGCTATACTCATCAGCGTCTGTGATATAAGCCTAGCGGTTGAGAGCTTGGCCACCGCAAGTAAAAGACATGCGTTCGGTTCCCGTGTGGGGGAAAGGGGGTGGGGGGGGGGATTTTTATTAAAAATCTATGTCTTTCTGCCGGTAGGATGTATGTATCCCTCTCTGCCCGGGCTGGACCTGACAGGCAGGGTTGAAGCGCGTCTCCTGAATTAGGATGCAAATTGTGTCGATGGGAGCGTAAAAAACGCTTACATTAATAAAATGATATTGCTTAGCTGGTCGATTCTGCGGAAAATGCGTACGTTCGATATATTCAGAGGAGAGGTACTTTATCCTCCTGGCTAATGTGAACTGCTGAGTATCAGCATGAATTAATTAATAAGACAGGCCGTCCGGGTTGTTATTTGTGTCCATAAAGTCGTTTATTCAATACTTTAGTAAAAGTGATTTGACCCACG
>NW_004798073.1:180235-182185 GCF_000002075.1 Aplysia californica | reverse complement strand
ATTATCATTATTATTATTCAGCCCTAATTTACCTCACTTCCACTAGCCACTCCTGTTTTACACATCACCCTCTCAGAAAATCAACCCAAGCTTTGTCGGGAACCAGACATTGGTCTTTAAGGCTCCGGACTTTTGAAAGTTTTCGTGAACTTCTTGTGAAAAGTGACGTTTGTGATAAATTTGTCAACGTGCTGAAAAAAACCCCCAAAACAACAACACAAAACAACAAACCAGCTCAAACAAACAAACAAACAAAACTAAAACAAAAACTAAACAATTTAAAACACAACAAAAAAACAACAACTTGAAACGATTGTTGAAATTTTAAAGGTGGAAATTCAAAATAGGAATAGATAAATAAAATTATGCATCCCTGTAGCGATCTATTTGTCAACGATTGAAGTTCCTGTCTCTCTGGTTATTTTTTATGTGTGCGCGTCAGTTTAGTTCAAAGAAATGAGGTCAACATAATAAGTTATAGTATGCAAAATTTTGCGCCATGTGGTGTGAGCATTGTGTATATGCCACACCCACTTTCCCACCGCGCATCACGGTCCACAATTTTGTCAAGCCAGTTGGATTAAGGTACATGCACACTTGTCCGATTAGTTGGTTCTGCATGATTGTCACGAGCCGAAAATCGGACAGGCCAAATCTCGGATATCGATAGACTTCTGCATGAACTAGTAAAGATTGTTATTTATTTTTTAAAGTGAAAAGGAAAAATGCTCCTCTGTGTGGCTTTGTAATTTACCCTCGTGGTCAATCAACACCGGAAAGGTAAACTGGGGCGATTAAAGTCACATATTATGACTTCAAAAACCACCTATCGCTTGCAGGCTGTACGCACATACGGTGCGGAGAAATAGAAAAAATGTGTAGGAGTCTATTTTGAAAAAGATGTCTTTTATAACTGTCTCCTGTATTCTAGTTCTGAAATTTTGAACTTATGTACACTGCTCGTTTATCTTTTTGACAACAGTTCGATCATCGCCGATTGAACCATTATCAGCCAATGAAAAGCAATGTTATAAGTTTGAATTAGTGTTAGCTTCTCTGACAGGCTACTTGTTTAGGGAAAGTATTGTGGAGGTTTTAATGCTAAGACTTTTATGACAGTCTGCTTCGTGTCGTTTCGTCAAAAGGCCGGCAATTTTCAATACCTTTGTGTTATGTGTCACAGAGTTATGTGTTGTGTGCAGATTGTGTTGCAAGTGGCTAGAGTAGAGGGATTTTCCATCAGTATACAACTTGGTGAGCTGCCTACAATATGGTAGTATATTTGGTGTATAAAACTGTATTGTATGATAAAGTGTTGCACCAAAAGTGACTTTCATGCAGTGTTGCTAGGACTATTAAATGCGCTCGACTGTGAATGTGAGTAGATCTTGTTTTGGGACGACTATCAAACAAGTATCCGTTTGTCTGTGGAGTTTTTACAACAAAACTATGTATTTGAACCAAACAAGCAGTATGGTAAACTGAAAAAGGTGACGCCCAAAGAAGGAATAGAACGAAACAAGAAACAAGAAAGGATATATGAGATTAAGAATTTAATGAACAAGAGGATGGATGAGTAAATGAAGAATGGGTCTAATAATGGAAGGAAGACAAACTTATTGAACTGAATTAATTCTACACTGGGAAAATTAATTTAAAACGAATAACATATTTACATGTTATTAAAAATGTCATCATAATCTATATACACGCACAAGAAAACACTGTTTTATCAAACAACTGTTACCTTCGGGATGAATGAGCGATGCATTGACGGGACAATACATTTTGAAAGAATGAATGAATTAATCGAACATTTGATAAGATGGGATTAATGTATTTGCACGCATGGACAACCGAGCGCGCGCGCACACACACACACACGCACACACACGCACACACACGCACACACACACACACACACACACACACACACACACACACACACAC
>NW_004798073.1:176879-178085 GCF_000002075.1 Aplysia californica | reverse complement strand
GGGTGGTTGGACAAACAAGCAAGTGCAACATCTTGTTATGGAGACGGAGGCTCTAAACGATAATTCTCAAATCCCCGCAAACCCCTCAATGTTATCTGTTGCCCCGTCGCACACGCAATCTCCTTGTCAACTCCCGTGTTAGCTTTCGCTTTTTGGGCCTCAGATAGGAGCTGTGGCACCTCCCAAGCATCGATGGGACCTCGGGACTGTGCGTATTTTGTGCTTTTGCGATTTTGAAGAAACGAAACTTCATCAACGCTTCGAAGTGTAAAGTCACTGTTCGTGCTATTCGAATACCGAGTGCAAAATACCGAGGGCAAATGCCTTTTTATGATGTACAATACAATAGAAGTCCATCGCAGCAACATTCGTTATTCAACATTCTTGTTGGCTCCGCTTATTACTTTTGTCTGAAAATCACTCAGTGCAAAGTAAAACTGCATTTAATTTAATGTTTAAGATATAATATTATGCTTTAATTTTACGACGGGCTGAAAAAAGAGGGACGAAAGTCCATCGTCCGTAAAAATCGTGCAGCATCCGCATGGCTCTGTCACACATTGAATTTGAATATCTGTGAACAGCCGAAAAAATCGTGAATGTTGAATAGCAGAGTCGAATAGGCTCAGCTCTACCTCCGGCTCTACCGTGCATGCTGTCCAGGCTATTTTGGCCCCCCCCTGGACTGGGTAAACGCAACTGCTTGTGTGTCTAATCCACCTGCCCCTTCGTTAGTCCATACCGAACACAGTTTCTTCCTCATTGGCCGAACGCTCCTAAGCGCGTGTGCTGATAATTGTGGTTCTTCCTTTAGAATTCCTTCTCCATATTTTCTGGTCGTTAGGTTGAAATTGTTGATGCGAGCATCTTAACAATGAAAGATTCTTTCCTGGCTTGGAACAGTGCTGGTTTTGTGGTGTGTTTTTTAAATAATCCTTGACTGTGTTTGAGCATTCGTGGGATTTATTTGTTGTGATATTTAGATTGGGCCGTCCGAAGAGTCCGGTGTGTGTGGTGGGGAAGTGAGGCGAACCGGCCAAGGGAATTCTTTCGTGTTCCCTTCTGAAGGTTGATGATTGGAACTGCATCTAGGCCTGGCCTACAACTGCATTCATCTCGCCTGTGTAGTGCTTTGTTTGTGCAAGATTTTTCTAGTTCAGAAGTAAAAACGAAAGAAGAGAATTATATGATATTATTATTATTATT
>NW_004798073.1:169947-175698 GCF_000002075.1 Aplysia californica | reverse complement strand
CACACACACACACACACACACACACACACACACACACACACACACTCACACACACTCACACACACAAAACATGGTCCTGACGTAGTCTCGTCCCGGGTCGTCCCGTGTATAGCTCTTTGGTTGTATCGTGTGAACGTGTGTAAATCTCTTTAGTTTATGGGATTAATCTGACTCGAAATGGCCAGTTTTTGTTGCAAACAGGCATGTTACTAATCGATGGTCATTAACCTTCAAAGCCACACCTCTTTGAAGGTTCCCCTCTCCCACTTGTGCAATTTCTGTGGCCATGCTTTATTCATTTAAAAAATAGCTTCAAATATGTGTATACTGTAAGTCTGAGGCCATACGTTTAGCTTGTAACGGCTGTCCGCCAGATGAAAGAAAGGGTAAACGTACGTTAGTTTGACTCCCCCCCTCACAAGCTCACCCATTTTTGAAAGTGTCTTTTGTGCATGCCATTCAGGGCTATCTAAATGTGTGTGACCTCATCGAAAGTGGAGACCCTGGATGTGTCTGATAGGTCAAAGTAAGTTCCGAATGTAATAGCTTCATGGCTTAGGGTCAAGGTTTAGAAGAAGAAAAGGTGAATATTATGCAGAGTCCCTCTTCATGTCTTCTCCCATCATGATGACCACGTTTCTCGGTGGTGTTATGGTTAGGCTTTTCGCTGCTGCTCGCAAGAGACGTGATTTTGATATCCATGTGGAGATTTTATTGTTACCTTTTTGCTTAATGGAGTATCTCCGTCTGTCTGGTGGGACGTTGAATCTCTCAGCCTGGACTAGCTCTCGCAGAGAGGGTCAAAGCAGCCTGCTCCCTAAATGACCTAAATTGTGTCGATGTGAGCGTAAAACAGCTACAAGTACAATAACATTACTGCCTGTTCCCATGAGACACAGGTACAACCCCATTATACTATACTCTCCTATTGGAAAGAAAACGTCTAATAATTTTTTAAAAAATTAGTTGTATGTAACCAGGCTATCAGCACAACCGCTGAGGGAGTTTCAAACCCCGAGCATTTGACTCTGTCCCGGGTTGTCACGGCCCAAACAGTCAACGTCCCCACTGCGAGAGAGCCGAAAGACGCGATTAAATTTACTTAGCGCCATTTGTTCCATTTGATTTTGCGCAGTTCCTTGGTGGGTCTGGACCACGAGAGAAAGGGAAAAGCAGAGGATGTTTAAAACCCAGTGTTGGACATGTTGTTAGGGTTTTGGCTCTGGCAGATGGGATAAATCTAGAAATGAGATTAGAATTTCAAGCGCCAGAGTTATATGGGGAAAATCTATCCGCAAATTATATAGTAATCTGTCTTTACAGAACTTTCAGCGTGGCAGTTTGCTCGAGTAAGACCAAAAGTTATCGTCAAACAACTATGTATAACGTTCTTTATTTGCAAGGGCGGTAAAAATGGAACTATTTTGGGGTTCTTTTATCAAACAAAGATTTAACATGCTTTAGTAGGTATGCTGTATTGTTAGCTCTTCCTTTTGCGGTAAAAGTAAACTTGAGCACCCCATTCGGAACTTACTTGACCTAATACGCACATTTAGGATCTCCACACTCAGTTGGGTCACGTTTTGATTGCAGTGAGGTCATTCGCAAAAGACGCTCTTTAATTATTGTAAGAATGGGAGGTCGAAATTTACCTTTACCCATCTCGCACTTTGGTATCTTGAAATACCTTAAACTTTGAATAAGCTACCACATTGGCAACATGTTTTTCTTGGAAAAGACACCTCCTTGGAATTGTTTCGTTTTGGGGAATACATAATAATATCCTAGCCAAGTACTTGCATGTATTTAACAAAAACGTTCAGACCTTTGGCTCACAATGCTAGCGCAGTTGTCATAAAGACGCCCTCCTGAGCTTTGAATTGTCCCATGGAGAAAGTTTATGCTAAAAACTGTGAGATTTACGATAGTTCACAAGTGCACACACCCCCTCCCCCACACACACACACTTTCGCGCCTGTGGTGTGAGGGTAGGTAATGCCGAATGCACCCGTTATCTGGCTATGTAAACATAGATACACAAAGTTGCACGAATCTTATGGTCAAACAGATTTAGATATACATGTACTAATCTCATGTTCTGTGTCCTATGGGCGCGCCGTTTCTAATCTGGTACTGTGATAACCTGCGATGCAAGCTGCTGGAGAGTAAAACCCTAGATCTCTATGAACGGTTTTTGAATGTGGGTAGTTCGCGAAGTTTTCGTAGCTTCCCTACCACTGTGCTTTCCCTTAATGAGAATGAGTGTGTAGTTTGTGGTCTTGTCTCTTAAAAAGTAAAATTGTAAAATTTGTGGAAAAGGACATCGCGCTCATTGAATACCGATATGATACGATTCAACGCTCAGTTCGTCATGGGCCTATGCATTTCACGCGGCTGATGCAGAAAAGTTGTAAGCTACACACACTAAATGTTATTCTCAACGATATGCCTTTTTAACAGATCGTTCTCGTGGCTTGGAACAACTTTGCACTCGTTGCGTGCTGGTCCTCTGCGTCTGACACAGCTTGTCCTCAAAACTTGTAGGCTACACGCAACTAACTTTTCTATACTCTAAGTCTATGCTTTTTAAACATATGTGAGGCAGTGTGGTGGAATCAGGCTCTCGTCAAAATAATTAAAGTGAAGAAATTTGCATTTTTCCGCAGGTTTGTAAATTTTTATTAAATTTTTGTTTTTTGGCTCAACACCTTTCATGCTCTTTAAATAACTCATTTCTGAGCGGATTTTTATGAAAAACGTTGAATAAAGGCACAAAAAATTAAAATTACCAGTTACCACGGACTCTTAAGCTAAGGAAATAACTAATCTTTAGCTGCCATTTTCTCACTAGTTTTGCCTCTGAAAACAAGTATCCGCCACTTCCTTCTTTTGCAAATATCTCGACTTGCATTCAAGATAAATGGATATTTTTTCATCCAAATAAAGACAAGTGAACAAACTTTAAGATGATACCAATAACTCTACATGCCCAAAAATTGACGAGAGCCTGATTCCACCACGCTGCCTCACATATCTGACTCGTAGTATTGACCATCCATTTTTCTGAGTAGAAGCCTATTTTGAGCCGCACGACCCACACACTTCAGCTTAAGTGGACGGTGAAGCTATTTGCCTTTGCAAGTAGAGGACATGCGTTCAGTTCTTACGTAGGGAAGTTATTCTGGCTGTGTACCAGGGTATTTTGTCTCACTCAACTCGGACACCAAAGGACTTATGGACGGTATAGCTCGTCCGTTTGGACAATAAAGGGTGATACGATTATTGAATAACTCACAAAAATTCAAAGTCGGACGCACTTGCATAAAGTGAACCACATTTTAAAGTCTATAATAATTTAGCCTCATTAGGCTGAGAACGGCTACACAAGCAACGATAGCAAAATGTTCTTCACGCCGTGCCTTTTTCTCTCGCACTTTTGATACGCTTTACAGAGTTGCTTTGTGCGCACACCGACATGCGTAACGTTGCAGTGTTTTTAAATCGTATGCTTACATCCTTTTGAAAGCGTGTCATTCATGTGATACAACTGATTAAATTTTTTTTTTTATGCCGCTGTGGGCGCTATATGAATTTGAATATAACGTGATAATACCCTTAAAATACCTCACCCGCGTCTTCGATAATATATTTATTTATGTTTGTTATATCCGCTGAAACACTGACGAGGCATTTAGGTGTTTATTACACGCCTGTTCAGTTGTCTTGTTTCCAACGTTGTATTTTGAGCACTCAGTGTTTCACATTTTCATTCTATTAAGATGTTCATCGTTTGTAAATTATTTTCTTCAAAGAGTATCTTCAGGCAGTTTCAAACTAGTTTCCAGCTAAGTACAAGAATAGCAAAATAGTTTTAGAGTGTGTCGAATTTTTAGCCTATTCCACGTGATTTTAATTTGAATTTATGGATGTAACAGATCAGTACAGTATAAGTGTTAGACTGGTAATCACAATAATCATAATCTAGTTAGTATCGTGACTTTTGAAAGTAACAAGAAAAACAAAGGACCTGAACTGATTTGATAAAGAAATTCCAACCGTGAAGAGCTTCATGTATGAGAAATAAATTGATTCAAGAAGGATTCAACACAATTAAGCGAGGAATTCGAGGAACTCTTTTCTTTTCTGGAGAACTTTCCTTTCGAGATGAGTGCTCGTTGGAGCCAGCGTGGTGAGCGCAGAGTGTACGCCTCCCAGGCCACGCTCGTGCTGAAGATGCCCGGGGAGGTGGCAAGGATAACGCCCCCACCCACGCCCCCGGCCACGCCCCCGTTTGTTCGGAGGTTCTGCGGTAGGCCTGCCAGTCGGCAGACTTCGTGCCCAGGGAGAATCTTTTCCAGCAAGAGTAAGTAACTCATGGTTTGACTTGGTGATGGGGACGTCATTGTACCAGTTATTGCCCCTACTTTTTGGTCGGGCAGGGGCCCCCATCATTATTATTGTGTTGTACTTTGGTTAGTTTGGTTGTCATTCTTCATATAATTATGTTTCCGTGTTTTTAAAGTATTTGGGTTGCCGGGTATTTATGTAGCCTATTTTACGATTGTGTGTGTTTGGTTGTTATGCATGTATATGTGTGTTTGTGTGCATGTGTATGTGTGTGTGCATGTATGTATGATGTTTGTGTGTGTGTGTGTGTGTGTGTGTGTGTGTGTGTGTGTGTGTGTGTGTGTGTGTGTGTGTGTAATTTAATGTATATAATATCGAATATAGATCTATAATATATGGATTCCAGTTAAACCGAACACGGTTAATCCGAAAACTGCGGTAAACCGAACGAAATCAAAATCTCTGATTGTTTTCCTTTTCTTTTTTCTTTTTATTTTGGACGACTTATCTAAGGCGAAAATCCGGCGGTCCCACAGATTTCGGTTTAAGTGGACTTTGTTGTGTTCTGATCTAAACTGTGTCGACGGGGGTGTAAAACATTTTGTTGCTAATGATCGCCGATAAAAAAGCAACAACTAAACTGAAGACACATTGTATGTCTGGTGGGATGTTATAAATAGAAACATAAGTGCATTCGTAGAGGGGGACGATCGTCGCAAGAAAACGAACACGACACAAACAGATTTAGATTTTGACGCTATCTACTCTAGAAAATGGAGTATTTGGCTGTTTTGCGCGCAAGTGTGCAGTTCCCTTTCTCGCTCCTATTTCTTTTTGTTTGTTGTAAGAAGGTAACCGTTGTGGTTGTGGACAGCGGTCAAGCAAACAGGGATCATCATCCGGTGCCTTGCCGTCTGGTGTGGGCGATCATGGACCACCACTTCTATCTGTCTTGCGTTTTCTGCAATGGTGTCTGCTGTTGTTCTTGCTGCTCCCAGCCATGTTGTCAACCTCTCCAGTATCTTTTCCCTCTATGTCTCTCTCTGCCTCGGCCTCTCTTTCCATCAAACTTGCCTGTTGTTACAATATTCTCCAATACTTCTTTCCGCATTGTGTGTCCAATGAAATTCAAATAGGGATACAGGTAGGAATTAGGACTCAATGTGAATTCTATCCAGTGTGCCATGTTAACTATGGGCCACATGTACAGAGAGAGTTTGGGGGAAGGGGGAGGCGTTGGGGTTGGGGTTGGGGTTTTTGGGGGGAGTGGGGGTTTAATGTGCTGTCCTGTCGACTTTTCTTTGTGGTATGGGGTTACACCGGTACATATGAGAGAGAGAGAGAGAGACAGACAGACAGACAGAGACAGAGACAGACAGACAGACAGACAGACAGACAGACAGA
>NW_004798073.1:168524-169512 GCF_000002075.1 Aplysia californica | reverse complement strand
TATATTATATATACATGTATAAAGAGAGAGAGAAAGAGATATAGAGAGAGAAAGAGAAAGAGCGAAAAAATAATCGAGAGAGAGAGAGAGAAAGAGAGAGAGACAGAGACAGGGACAGAGAGTGAGTGAGAGAAGGAGTAGGCGTGAGTAGTACAAACACAAACAAACCAGCGGCCCAGCGTTCCGCGCCACAGACATATCGCGATGGTCAGTCTGGAGATACAACAGGGACTGTTGAGGGTTCGTGCCGGCCCCCGGGTCCACTCCCATGCTCCTAGCCACGGTCGGGGACATAGTTCACGAACCCCAACGGTTCTTGGTCAAACACTGGCAAATACTGGACATTTTCTCACCTTTTATTTCCGGTAGTCGAACAGTGGGTGGGAATGAGCTGGCGAGTTCCCTCTCTCTTTCTCTCTGTCTCTCAGTCTCTCTGTCTCTTTCTCTTTCTATCTCTGTCTATCTGTCTGTCTGTCTGTCTGTCTGTCTGTCTGTCTGTCTGTCTGTCGGCACATCCTGACGGAATCTGTCGAGTTCGACCATATACGTATAAAATACTTCAGATGTAGGGATGTCAAAACTGTTTTAGACATCGTTAGTCCGAAGAAAATTTTGAATTTTATTAAAGACATAAGATTGTTTGATAGTGTATAGTAATGTTTCGTGGTCGGTGTAAATTAATTTGGTAAATACCAATGTAAATCAGTCTTTGTACCATATTTTCAAAGATTTTCATTAATGTCTGTTCGTCCTTTTAAGATGATGATGATGTGACCGTATGCAGCTGCGAGCGCCGTAAAACACTTACTAAAACATAACATGAAGATTGATTTGTTGCGATAAAACCTGTTGGCACTTACATGACCAAAATTAAGTCGATAGTGCCGTAAAACACCTACTCAATCAAAATCAATCAAATCAAATCAAATCTGTCTGTCTGTCTGTCTGTCTGTCTGTCTGTCTGTCTGTCTGTCTCTCTCTCTCTCTA
>NW_004798073.1:164775-166809 GCF_000002075.1 Aplysia californica | reverse complement strand
AAAAGAATAACAACAACAACAAAAATGTCAGTTTTCTCCTTCACTTTAATGTATGCCTAGTCTGACTCATAAGGTTTTCTTCCCATTAACAACCCCTTTTTACTTGCCGTATCTTCTTTCAGAGCCTCTTTCTTGTCTTGTATCTTCTCTCTGAACAGCCTCCTTTGTGTCACGTTACCGAAATGGTCGAAAGCTTTGTCATTGAAGCGTGTAGATGGTGAACTGTCCTGTGCCTGTAGCCGTCTGTAGCAGCTATAAACGTGGCAGGACAATTTGGCAGGGGACATTGACTCGATATCACTCATATCTTCAGTTAAGGGGTCATGCAAGCGACATTTAGTAATAATTAACGCCAAATACTAGTACATGTACTTAACTGTTGGCGGTCAAACTGCATGGCATCTCCTTTGGTGTGTGAGTGTAGAGACATAGTCAACACTTAGTACAGGTTTCTATTACGTCAAAGTTGTTGTATGTTTTATGCGTAAAGAAAGAAATACTATATTATAGTTGTGCGTAGCCTTCATGGAACTTGAACGGGTCAAAACGAAAAAAAGGGGATGAGGAAAGGGGGGATGGGGGGTATGTCCTGTGGGGGAAAAAGGGAGGGGGGTGGTGTCCCCTGTGAAGTCGTGGGGAGAATTCAAAGCATTTTGTTGGGGGTTCAAGCTCTTCCCATGAGACTCGGGGTCCGCACAGCGGCGCTCCCGTGGAAGTCTTCGCAGAGAAAAGGAAGCCACCATGTTCCCAGGCGAGCGGGCCGACTCTCGGCCACTACCGTCAGATTCGAGTGATGAAAGGACCAGGATAGCAGCTATTGTTGTTCCCATAATATAGAGGCACGGAGGACATTTACTTGTGTAGCTCAGTCAGGCCTTTGCTTTTTGTGAGAAACTGGATAACAGAATTACGCAGAACTGCCCCCCTGGCGAAAGGTTGGATTTTGTTTTTTACAAAGGAAACTCCTTTGGCATCGAGAGAAGGTGGATAAGAGAATTAGACAGAATAAGACGTAGCGTAGGGCAGAATTCTGCAAAGAAAAAAAATCCGTTTGCTGAAGAGAGAAGTTGGCCACAGGGTTACGAAAGGTAGATTCTAGAGGGCAGTCTGATCTTTGCAAAGGAGAAGCTTAGCTGTTTTCTGACAGACGAACTGGACATTTTGCCATTTTGAAGACTGGGGGATATATTAAAGAAAGACTTGAGCTGCTTTCTGACGACAGACAGAAGATTTTGCCTGGTGAAGACGGAGGATATCAAACAAGAAACTGGGCTGTTTCCTCGAAACCAGGAGAAGATTTGATGAGTAAATGACACGAGACCTGGACTGAAGAAGGTAAGTACGAGAAGTATAAATGTGTGAGGTCTCCCAATACGAATCCCAACAACGAAAATGGCACGGGCTTTTTAAAAAGTAACTTTCTTTCGTCAACACATTTTAATTCATCTAAAAAATGTATATTTGAAAGTAATAAAGTGTCCGCAGCATTGGAAATGCGATATTTTCGGACACTGCTTCAGAGCTCACATGTCCCGATGAGGTGACAAGTATTCGTCTGTAAATCTATAACTATATCCTTCTTCCTCTTGTCCTTTCTATAATTTTCTGAGCTCTGTGACTTGCTTATCGATCGTACCCATCATCATCATCATCAGCTAGGAATCGATTGCCTTCACCTGATGTACCTGAATACGCTATTGTTGGCGTTTTTACTTCAGAAAATCGATAAAGCTTATCAATAAATGTCAGTGTATAAAATCTTAGGCGGTCATTCGAAAGTGGCACGCGATTGCTTCATAATGTATGTATGCTGAGTGTGTGTCACCGCCATCGAATTCTCTTTCGCGTGGACTTCACAGACACCAAATAGCCACGGTGATGTGTAAAACTATAATATTGGATTAGGATCAATTAATTGTGACAGCTGTCTGCATGCCTCTTTCTTGTTTCTTCATCTATCTATCTATCTATCTATCTAACTATCTATCTATCTATCTATCTATCTATCTATCTATCTATCTATCTATCTATCTA
>NW_004798073.1:162575-163794 GCF_000002075.1 Aplysia californica | reverse complement strand
CCCTCCTGCACTAAATGACTGTTTTAACTTTTTTTAAAAGTAAAAGTAAAGTACTGAATGACCGTTAACATGTCGATGTGTTTTTCTTGAAAAAAAAAAAAACTCCCACAAAGACCCAAAAGACAAACTGCTTTTCCTTGTACGTTACTCTCTAGTAACACCTCTAATCTTCGATACTTGTATGACTTATTTGGGTTCCAAGTGCCGTAAAACGTAACTAAAACTTAAATCTCCTCGGTTCACGAGTTGAAACAAGTAAAAACGAACGAAATAACAAGGGATGGAATACCTTCACTTGTGAAATTTTTGCTCAGGTGGTTGGAGGCCTACCTCGTTATTCTCCTTCTACAATTCCTGTCTCAGTCTTACGTTCCCTGCGCTTTAAAAGGTCTTATAAGTGCCGAAAATTAAAGGTGTTACAAGCAAGTAACGAACACACAAAAGACGGAGGAGAGAAAAGAACGATAGATGTTTGATAGGAAAGAAGGAGCAAACCACACCAGAACACCTGGCAACCACCCACCGTCCTGCACACTCTTAATGTACGCTCGTTTTCCGCTTTCTCGATTATACTTTTAGTGCTTTTAATCTCTGGCTGTGTTCGAGTTCTGGACTCTTTGAAATGTAAATTCACTCACTTTACGCTTCGTAGCGGGGAAGAGGCATGTGAACTTACCGCGAAACTGTTGTGCTTTGAGACACAGAAAACTGAATCCATGGGGGCATTAAGTCGAAATGAAGGTTTTAAAACTGGGTGTGGGTTTTGAAACCCCTGCTTAAAAAAACTTGGAAGGTCATAATGTAAGAAGCGGGACCCCCAAATTCAACGTCGGTCTCTGGTAGGGCCTAACTTGTGAAGTGGATAGATGTGATTTAATTAAAAGAGGAGGCCCGTATCCAATTTGAAGGTCATTTAAACGACGGGACCTCCAAATTTTATCGTCTGCCTCCGACAGGACCAAGCTAGCGAATTGAGTGAAGAACTTTGAAAAATCCCCCAAACTACCCAAGGCAAAAAAAAACCCATTAACGCCCGGCCACCAGCACTGTAGTTTAGCCAGATACCAGCTGATGTATCGTCATTCGCTGAGATGTTGATCTTGTCCCATTTCCTGCTTCTTTCGCGATGGGAATGGCTTACTCTTATTGTTGCAGGTAGTTAGAGGGTGCTACTGGTAGGTCCTTATTCTGTTCTGTTCTTGAGGATTTTTTTATTTTT
>NW_004798073.1:157659-159945 GCF_000002075.1 Aplysia californica | reverse complement strand
GTGAACGATCCGTAAATGGGTAGGCTGGAGGCCTTGGTAGAGAGTGTCCAGCCGACCGTGAACTGACCGCTGTCCTGTCTGTTGTGGTCCAGCAGCCCCTCGCCGTGCCCGTCGTCCCACCGAGGACAGGGCACAGAACAGGTTCCCCCCGTACCCGTGGGATAGTCCAGTCTTGCGTTGTCTTATGGCTTAATTCCGGCCCTGTGATCGAGAACAAACATTTTCCCGGGTGAAGATATCCTTGTGTGTGTTTTTGCGAGGCTCGATCGTCCACGTACCGTCGACTTTGATTTCGTTTGGTGGATCTGTCGGACGGACAGTTGCTACTACTTGCTACAGTGTGTCATGTAGGGCAAGCCGAGTGCTTTTGTTGACTTCTCGTGCCCTCTCAGAGAGGGGGGAGGAACAGAACGGACGAATGAGGTATGGGCAAACGTTTTTCATTTAGTCAAAACTTCTGGTATGTGTCCTTTGATCCTTTGTTTGTCTTTTTTCCCTTTGATCTTCGTGAATGTTTGCCAGGTGCCCTGGTGTGGTGTGTTTCTTCTTTCCTTTCAAATATCTATCGTCCTTGCCCCCCTCCTCTTTCCTCTGTTACTCTCAAGTATACTTCTAATCTCTGGTACTTGTATGACCTAATTGTGTTGCAAGTGCCGTAAAACATGTACTAGAAATACGAAGATAAAAAACCCACCTTCTTTTTGAATGAGTTTAGAGAGTGTCATGGCTAGGCCCTACTACTTGACTATCCTTTTGCTGTTTCTTTTCTTCAACCAAGCTTTGTCACAGTGCTAGATGACCGTGTGCTGGAGGTTTGAGGGCGCCACAGGCAGGTCTTCCTTCTTTTTTGCCCATCTGTTGGTTCTGTTCATATTTTTCTGTCATTACATGACCGTAATTATTGTTCGATGTGAGTCTTTTTTTTTTAAACTCAATCTGAACCAAAAGATATATTATTATATCCTCTTTCCCGTCAAAGTGCTTCCATTATTTCTTAAAACTTGCTTTGTGGGGAGAGAAAGTCTTGATTGGTGTAAATATGAGTAAAGGTTAGATTAGAAATTATGACCATAAACTTTCCCGATTTTTGGAACTCATCATTTTAGCCTTATGTTGAATTAATGTAGTGTTTGTGAGAAAACGTATCGAACTGACACCATTTGAGGTAGGATTTATGAATCGACTTTCAAATGTGGTTTATTCATGTGCACTTTCGTCTATCATCCCTGTTTTGATATGGCTTTTAATCTCTCCTTTTAATGATTGGTGTGCTTTTCATGTCAGTTGGCTGAACATGTTGACAAACTTCGAGTGTGCTCGCCCACAACGTTTTCTGATAAGCTTCAGAAGGCTTTTCACTTTTCACATTCTAAAATGACACGGCGACTGTTGTCTGTGTTAACTTTGAAACAGCTTGGCATTTCCAGATTCACGGGTCGTTCTTTTGAGAAGGGAGATAAGCTATCAATTCTTTTGTGCCTGTCCAGAGACAAATGCTGACGTACCGATATCGTTTTCCAGACGGGCACATCAGAATCATGGTGGATGGGTGGGTGCTCTGAAGATGTCAGTTCTCGCTGCTTTTCAATGATACTATTTTTGTTCTAGTGAAATGTTGCCGGTATGTGGCTGTCTTGCCGCAAACTTTAATTGAGCAGCAACAAAAACAAGAAACAGCATCAACAACAAAAGAGACAAAACAGCAACAACAGTATCAGCTAAAACAACAGCAGTCACAACAACAACAACAACAACAACAACAATAACAACAACAACAAAAGCAGCAAAAACCATAGCAGAGACAAAACAACCACAGCAGCTTCATCAACTGAAACAGCAACAGCAACAACAATAATAAAAACAACAACAATAGTGACGATAACAACATCAATATTATTTACACCAATCAAGGCTTTCTTTCCCGATGACGCAAGTTTCAAGAACGAATGAACGCCAACAGTAGCAACACCATAACCGGCAACGAATGGGATAAAAAGATACGACTTTTCTCTGAACGCCTTCGGGAAAAGATAAAAACTTAATAACGTTTAATCTAGAGCCCTTTGGAGCTGTCTAGAGAGTGCAGCATGTTTAATCTCAGGTTTCGACCCCGACTGGATCCAACTCAACAACAACAACAACAACAACAACAACAACAACAACAACAACAACAACAAAAACAACAAAAACAGCAGCAGCAACAACAACAACACTAACAACAGCATTAACAACAACAACAACAACAACAACACAACAACACCAAAACAGCAGCTATAACAACAGTAA
>NW_004798073.1:155668-156969 GCF_000002075.1 Aplysia californica | reverse complement strand
TCTCTCTCTCTCTCTCTCTCTCTCTCTCTCTCTCTCTCTCGCACTCTCCCCTCTCTCGTTTGTCTTATCAGTCAGTGTGTGTATGTACACACTGTGACGTCAGGATTTTTTGTCCCCACCCACCCTACTTGGCCGTGTTTATTATTGATGCGTTCTAGATCTCATTCGTGCCAGTGCACAGTACAGCGCTGGGTCAAGTTTGGCCAGACTGAAAGTCTTTGAGTTCTGACCTGTCGTGTTCGGGCACTTTTGTTGTTACACATTTATAATATTTCCTGAGATTGAGTTGGATTCTCTCTTGGTGTGTAGTGCCACAGTGTGCCTGTCAGTGCGCGTGTAACACGTGTCAGTGGTTGATACCAGCGTGTCGCTGTGTCATACTAGTGTGCTTTTGGCGGTAATTGGTCGACTTCGACGCTAACATCACGCGCGGAAGGTTAAGGTTCCTTTGCTGGGATTTCTGCTCTTAGCTCGTCCGTGTGTGATAAGATATGCTGTCTGATTTTATGATTATTATATTGTCTTTTTAAAAAAACAAAACAAACAAACAAACATATATATATATATATATATATATATATATATATATATACATGTATTATGTTTATTCTAAAGAAGGAATGCTCAGCGGAAATCTTGAACTGTCAGCACGATCGTTCTTACTGACGTAATCAAATCAGCTACACTTCGGCGTTCATGTCAATGTCGTCTTATCCCGCTATGAAATTGGAAATCGATAGTTTGTGACATTGTCTTATTGTTCTTCATGATAAAGCAGGGTCCATTTATCTACTGCGTCTGTGTTTTTGTTTTTCGTTGTTTTTGGTGGGGGTTTTGTTTGTTTGTTTGTTGGCGGTTTTTTAAAAATCAACCCACATTTTCCAGCGCCTCTGGTGGAGCGGTTAAGTTCGCTTCTCGAGTGGGGAGAATTTTTAGTGAATATCTGATCTGGGTTGTCTGTTGGGATGCTGTATCCCTATCAGCCTAAGTTCATCCTGGTAGGCAGGGCCGAATCCTGCCTCTAAATGATGTATTCTAAATAATGTCGGTATGGGCGTAAAACACCTAACATAATAATATATATACACATTTTACCCAAATTTTAATGAATGTCTTACAATACGTGAAGAAAATGTGAAAAATAGGGAGTAAAAGACTGCAGGTGCAAGGAAAAACTGGGTATATCTTAGGGTGATTCTGACCCACATACTATATAGACACTGGGAATGGTGGATGGGAAGACAGAAAGACAGACGGACAGACAGACAGACAGACAGGCGGATAGTGTTGGCGTATCCTTG
>NW_004798073.1:151566-153087 GCF_000002075.1 Aplysia californica | reverse complement strand
TGAAGGCGCTTACAATTATCAGGACAGTCATAGATATGTGCAGATATAGAGATGGTCCTTGATTGTACTGATATTGACAGGACCTTGGACTTTTACTGTTACGGGAAGAGTTATAGACTTTTACCTTCTACTTCTACAGTTTTATGGATATCCATGGACGCGTACAGTTAATAAAGTGAAGATTGGATCGAGTCTTGTACAGTTATGGGAACCTACACCTACCTAGACTTGTACTGGTGGGTGGTTGGCGGGTGCTCTGGTGTGGTTTGCTTTTTTCCCCTATCAAACATATATCGTCCTTATCTCCCCTCCTTTTTATGTTTCTTACTCTCTTGTAACACCTCTAATCTTCCTGCGCTCATACTTATATGACCTTATGCAGTTGCGAGCGGCGTAAAACTTCTACAAAAACAAACTTGTACCGCAGTTATAGAGAGAGCAGGTATACGTGTATAGTTATACATATAAATACATATAAATTATATAAAAGTACACTTGAGCCCTCTGTCTGGAACGTACTTGACTGTAGAGGTCACATATGGGTTGCCGTGAAGGAATAGTCTCGAAAGACTCCGAAAGACACATTTTAACTTTTTTTTTTTTACAATGGGGCGCTGAAATCGACTTTTACCCATATAATTCTACCCCCAGACACGTGCTGTTGTGGAAAGGGCCACAGAAAAATTGTCTCCTTTCACCTCCTTTCCTGCTGTCTAGTAATGTTCTGTCAACTCATCTGCTTTCGTCTCCACTTTCTGCCCCCACCCCGTCACCTCGGGCTCCTGACTCTTTCTGCAGCCTTTCTACTGCTACTCTTTGGCTCCTTCTTACTGCTGTCTTTCCGCCACATCCTTGACCTTCTGGTAGGGAAGATCTCTACGCCTAGCCATTTCGGACAAGGGCGAAAAATCTCGGAGGTTCCGTGTGCAAGTTGCGCACGTTTAAGATCCCTTGGTGGTCTAAAATCGATAAGAGTAGGCTTTTGCCGCCACCCGGGCAAAATTCAAAATTTCCTACCAACTGAAAATGTGTAGTGTGTCCCACGCGCTCATATGACATTATATAGTTGCGAGCGCCGTAAAATACTTATAAAAAGAAAGGAAAGGGCCATAAGATCATTTACAGTAGAGAGGGACCATATTGTCCTTTTGGATTTGGACGAACTATAATTAGTTTAGTTAATGTTTACAGTCGGCAGTGTCTAAGTTTGCTTTTACGTCACAGCCAGCGCACCCAGGTCCCACCACATCATCACAATCGCACCCATGGTGGGATTCCATTCCGCTTGGTTTGCAAACCTCTTCAGGAGAAATAAAATCAGTGGCTAATAAATCTCCTTTCTGTCCACCCTTCCGTTCTCTGCTTGTTATTAACTAGTATTATGCCTCTTCCTTTTCTGCTCTCTGTCTGTCCCCTTGTTTACCACCCTCTTTCCTCTCTCTGCCTTTCTTTATTTCCCTCTCTCTCTCCCTCCCTCCCTCCCTGTCTGTCTGTCTGTCTGTCTGTCTGTCTGTCTGTCTG
>NW_004798073.1:145291-149407 GCF_000002075.1 Aplysia californica | reverse complement strand
AAAATAAATAAATAACATACTATATTAATTAATTAAATAATTATTAATTTACTCGACACCCAAGAAAATAGAACTATTAACTTACACAGGACACCTGCACTTAGCGAATGTGTGCACAATATCAGTTTTGTTTGTATCTTAATTTGTCATAGATAGGTGTTGCTTCATACTA
This sequence comes from Aplysia californica, assembly GCF_000002075.1. Lineage (NCBI taxonomy): Eukaryota > Metazoa > Mollusca > Gastropoda > Aplysiida > Aplysiidae > Aplysia > Aplysia californica. The sequence continues at coordinate 149,235 of NW_004798073.1, read as the reverse complement.
AGCTGACATTCTTTTTGAAGAAGAAAGACACAAGAGGTCCAGGAGTTTGAAGAACTAGAATGTGTTGAAAGATACTTTCGACAGTCGCGAAATTTAATGAGACACTCCCAGTATTTAGTTCTTTTCAAAACTGTGTTAACCGGAAGGGGTGGGAAGGCAATCTTATCTATCATGAACGTCGTGGTGACTGGCAAGAATGGATGGTCGGAAAGCAGTGGAACGTCATTGTAAAACAAATACACAGATAACATACTTTTCGTGTCAATTTTTGTACTATCACTTATCAGTGGTCGCGTGTCTTTGCAAGATCTCGCTGGGAGTTAGACCATGCCACTGGTTGATTCAAATTGTTTTCCCCTTGGTCTTTTCCGTCTGTTTTTTTTTTTGTGTGTGTGCTTTTCTCAACACTATGGCTGTTATTGTTATCATAACGATGTGCTTCGCTTTACCCAAACAATCAAGCAATTAAAAAACAACAACAGAGAAACAAACAAATAAGTAACTGCATGGCGTGGGGTTCTCTGCCATTGCGCTGCGCTTTTCTGTAGTCTCCCTTAGTTGCTGGGTACACCGTCAGCTCAGGTTTGGTTTCACGCTAGACGATGAGGTGTATGGCTCCGGTTAGAACCCCCCAACAGGTCATTCTGAACTTGGTTAGTTTTGGGGAGTTTTTCAAGCTTTCCGTCCATTTGGCTTGGTTCTACCAGAGATAAGCGATAGTAGATAATAGATGGGCGATAATCTATTTCTCCTTTCCCACCTCTGAATTAAATGACCGTACAATGTTGCAAGGGGCGTTCAAGCTACACAATAACATTTGACATAACAAGTTACTGTTTTTGTTTTTATTTTGTGTTGTCAGATCACGTTTTAGCGACACCCGACTCTTGAGCTAATCTCGACCATTATCAGCTGCTTTCGTTGTGATAACAACGTTTAATATGGAAACAAAAGACCCCGGTCTGAATTGTTCCAGTTATAATTTTGCTAGAGGCTTACTTCATCTTCCTCGATTATCAACAAAGATCAAAGAGTGGAAAATTGTCTCTGTTAATGTGAGGCTCCTGGCCTATATTAACCCTTGAAGGAAGTAGCGGACACATAATAAAATGCATCCCTCACAGCAGTACACTAAAGGCAGTGTTGCTGTACATTTCAAACCATCATACCCAAATCAGAAACAATTTTTTGCATATTTCATCATAACATATTATTTTGTTTCTGCCAGCCTTTTAAGTTTCAAATAAAGAAGACGGAATTGAAAAAAATATTTATGAACGGCGAAGTTGTTCTTCTTTTTAAAAGGGCCCCAAAATAGAGACAGTTCAATCGTTGACGAATGGACATAATGCGCGTCCTTAGTGAGTTACATGGCCCTCCATACTCACACTAATCCTTAGTGGAGCGTCGAGGTCACAATGTGCAGCAGGGGGACATGTCATTGTGTTTATCTGGGCAGGCGCGTTTTTAACACGGAGACTGTTTTAGTACCATGGAAACTTTGGTCGTTGCTACCATTGTTGTAGTTGTTGTTGCTTTATTTGTTGTTGTTTATTTGTTGTTGCTGCTGTTGTTGTTGTTGTTATCGTTTTAGTTATAATTATTCGAACTTTTACTATTATTCCAACTTACGGTCGGGTTGGTGAAGGGTGACACTTGTAGGTCCTACTTCTTTTCTTTTCCTCTGTTTTTTTCTGTCTGTTGGTCGTACTTTTTACGTGCTCCAAATACCCGTTATTATGTAGTTATGCTTCTTTTTAATCAAACAAACAGTTCACTCTCCCTCTCTCTGTCTCTCTGTCTCTCTGTCTCTCTGTCTCTCTGTCTCTCTGTCTCTCTGTCTCTCTCTCTCGCTCTCTCTCGCTCTCTCCCCCCTCTCTCTCTCTTTCTAAGTGACTTGTTGTTTCTAGTTAGCTCTTTTCTTGTATGTGTGTGTTTTTGTGTGCATATCCCTCCCATTGGCCCCCTCCACCTCCCTCTGTGATTCTCAGTCTATACCCCCCTCCCCTTACACCTCCCTCTGTGATTCTCAGTCTATACCCCCCTCCCCTTCCACCTCCCTCTGTGATTCTCAGTCTATACCCCCCTCCCCTTACACCTCCTTACTTGTCCTCTCCCTGTTTCTCCCTGTCTATTTCTCTCCCCTTATGTGTCTTTGTTTGTCTTATGTTTGTATGTTTGTGTATTTCGTGTTTGTGCGTGTGTGTATAGCGTGTTTGTGTATAGCGTGTTTGTGTACAGCGTGTTTGTGTATAGCGTGTTTGTGCGTGTGTGTATAGCGTGTTTGTGTATTGCGTGTTTGTGCGTGCGTGTATAGCGTGTTTGTGTATTGCGTGTTTGTGCGTGTGTGTATAGCGTGTTTGTGTATTGCGTGTTTGTGCGTGTGTATAGCGTGTTTGTGTATTGCGTGTTTGTGCGTGTGTGTATAGCGTGTTTTTGCGTGTGTGTATAGCGTGTTATAGCGTGTTTGTGTATTGCGTGTTTGTGCGTGTGTGTATAACGTGTTTGTGTATTGTGTGTTTGTGCGTGTGTGTATAACGTGTTTGTGCGTGTGTGTATAAAGTGTTTGTGTATTGCGTGTTTGTGCGTGTGTGTATAGCGTGTATTGCATGGCGACAAGTGCAGACGCGGTAAATGAAAAGCTGTCGTAAACTCGTAGGTACACCTAGTTCACGTTATCTTATCTTCAATGTCCAACTGTTGATAAACATCAGGATGAAGTAAGCTAGTATAGTAGGTGGTTGGCGGGTGCTGTGGTGTGATTTTTTTCTTTCTCTGCTATCAAACATATGTCGTTCTAATATTTCCTATTTATGTGAACTTCGAATCTTCAGCACTAATATAATCTGTCTGTGTTGCAAGTGCCTCAAAACTCTTACTTAAACTAGGTAAGGGTACAATTGATATCTTTAAAGTCCAGTTGGTGATAAACATATGGATGAAATAAGATGAATATTTTAAACCGTTCTGCACCTGCATTCCGAGATCTCGCACTTGAAGTTAAAATAAGCTTTCTCAGACTCTGGGCATGAGGAAAATCCAGAGACATCTTCGATAACACAATCGACAAGAATGTTGATGTAAGCCGGATGTTGTATGCAGCACTGTTTAAGTGCGTTATGTCACGGTTGTTCTAAACCCTCCAGTTCTGCCATTGATCTCTGTGTGTGTGTATGCGCGGTCACAGCCACTGGACGCATATTGAGTAGGGACTTGGAACAGCTGAGTTGAAACGCTTGACCAGTGGAGAGGTTAGGTATCTGAAATTAAGTAGAGCTCTCAGCTAGAGGCAGTGTAAATGGGCCTTAGCAGGGTTTGTATTATTCTGTAAAATTTTTTCTTCTTTTATTTGAGTGGGTTTTTAAAAAATAATTTTGGCTCTGGCGCTGGCTATTCTAAGTTCGTTTTTGAGGATTGAATAGATTGTAACAGATTGTGATTATTTCGGAGCTTTTAGAAGACCTCTACCCAACGCCTGTTGCTATTCGTGTCTACGTGCTGCATTTTAAAGTCTTCCCGTTCCGTGCACCGATGTTTCACAACCCCTCATAATACTATATTACCATGTGACCATGTGCTGATAGATCGTGACGCTTAAAGAGTTCAGCAATGAATTTATGGTTCAAGAAAGGCGACTTCAGCTAGCAGAAAAAAATGGCTATCTAAAGGATAACGGTTATTGCAGAGTAAACAAGCTGATTAGATTACTTCTGATTTTAAAAGATAATAAGGTAGACTATTGTTTTTCCCTCCGAAATCACGGAATTTGAAGTTCACCTTGAGCTTTGTTTCTTGAGTCTATGACATGGAAATATAGTTTAAAATTGTATTCACGTCACCAAAGGCCGTAACGCAATTTTTCAAAGTCAGAATTAATTAACATATTATTAAACTTAGTTTAATTTAAAATTCTGAAGGCCGCATAGCGCCTCTCTCTCTCTCTC
>NW_004798073.1:142609-144048 GCF_000002075.1 Aplysia californica | reverse complement strand
CACACACACACACACACACCTTCTCGCTAACTCTCTTTCGTTTGAGTCCCGATTCAAAACCTGACTGACAACCCCGATCGCTGTGCAGTCCGTTTTTGACCCAACAGAGCAACTCCTTTGTTTAATGACTTATAAAAACAGGTGCAGAGATCCCCAACTGGCAAGTTGCTGTTGTGTTTAGCTCCTGCTAAGGGAGGAAAATGTTCCTATAAAAGCTAATAGCAATCTTGCAGAGAGACATCGGTCTGATGTTTAGCTGCTGCTTTGGTCGAATGTGATAATACCGAAAGCGCCGTGCGTTAGTCGCTTGTACAAAAACTTGTTGACGTCTTATATTTACTTTCTGCTTTGATCACCAGTTAAAGGAAAGGAGATGCTATTTGCTAATAATATCTTATTGACAATTACACATTCGTTTAATATTTTGTTGTTACTATTTTAGCTGACCGAAAAAAAAACCCCGACAGGATTCAGTGTCAGTGGTATCTTATACAGAGACCCCAATATTTAATGACAGTTATGCCCATCTGTGAAAGAAAGGGAGGTATTGTGTGATAAAAATACGGTATATTATTTACACAAAACCCATCGTCAAATATTTAGCTACAGTTTTTGAAGATCGGTGAAAAGACAGGAAATGTCTCTGATCTAGATATTTTATTAGTCATCAGCTGAAGTGTGTGTGTGGGTTGAGCTTCTCAAGTTTGGAAAGAAGTGAAGGAGAACAGGTCGTCTTGGCGTGTGACGTTCGTCGGTTTGTGTGTCTGTCTTGGCCTATGGTTTGTGTCGCTCATTCATCGCGGTCACATACACCGTCTCCGCAGTAGATGGAGAGGCGGCTCTTTGATGATAAGATAAACGTGATAGGCCTAGAAAGTTGTGTTCGGAGTTCGCAGCTTGTATTGGTCACATTTTCTCCCAGGAGACAAAGTGTTCGACTTCTTTGACGTGGTATTCTGGTCGTATGACGGTTAAGATAATACGACTTTGCTATTCAACAACACCCTCTTTTAATGTCATTTTGTGTTCTTTCTGGAAAGATTTCTGAAGACTTTTGAAACAATTCGCGCGGGATTTTGACCTTAAGCATCTTCTGGGACCAGCAATACTTTCCGTGAGGATTGAATTACTATTAGTATTGTCCCTTTGTTGTGCGCTACCAGTCTCCAAAAGTGTTGTTTTTTTCGTTCCGTGTTCTCAACGAAGCGAAGGATTGTGGAAATTGCCAGTGGATTTGATAAGGTTTTCTGACACCTCGCTCTGGAAATAAAAAATGGGTAAGGATAACTTAACTGTTTCGTCGTTTTTAATTGTAGAGGTGCTGTTGTATCAGATAAAACGTGCATAGGAGTACTATATATTTATGTATGTGTATATATTATGTCTGTGTGTGTGTGTGTGTGTGTGTATGTGTGTGTGTTTGTGTGTGTGTGTGTGTG
>NW_004798073.1:137594-138956 GCF_000002075.1 Aplysia californica | reverse complement strand
GGGGGTGTCTTCTTGAAATACGGGCAGATGTGCAAAAAATTCTGTCAGTAGAAAGCAAAGGGTCGGCGTCCTGTTGTGGTCTGTTCTTTCCCACTCCTCCACTGTGTTACTATCATTCTGTTAATGACCGAGATCTACGATGTAGCAGTCAGGCGCTTGTCTATCGCACACAGAAGATCTTAGTTCAATTCCAGGGATATTTTTTAATCGAGTTAATGACAGGGATCTAAGATATAGCAGTCAGGCGCTTGTCTAGATCGCACGCAGAAGACCTTGGTTCACTTCCGGGGATATTTTTTAATCGAGTATTCCATCTATTTGTTGATACGGTAAGGTATCCCTCTCAGCTTAGGTTGGCCCTGACATGCAGGATCGAAGCCTGCCTCCCAAATAATCTAAATTGTATTGATAGGGGTGTAAATCCTACTCTTTCGCAGTTTCCCAATCACCCTGTAATGTTTCCCCATTCTGCGCCTCTCGAAATGTGTACTTTATCGTTACCAGGCGCACAAGCCATTAAAGTTAAAGAGCACGTAGCAACAAGAAAACTAGAACATAATATCAATCTCTCTAATACAGCTTCTTTAAGCGCCAAAACTGTGACACTATTGTGTTGGCGGGTTTTGTTTAGAAGGCCAAATCGTTGTGGCTAAAATCGACGTGTTTTTAGATCTCTTCTTAGCCGATGATAAATGTGATGCAGCGTTGTGGAATCAGGCTCTCGTCAGTTTTGGGGCATGTAGAGTTATTGTTATCATCTTAAAGATTGCTCACTTGTCTTTATTTGGATTTAACAAATGTCCATTTATCTTGAATACAAGTCGAGATATTGCGAATGAAGGAGGTGGCGGTCTCCTGTTTTCAGAGGAAAAATTAGTGAGGAAATGGCCACCAAGGATTCGTTATTTTCTTAGCTTAAAAGTCGTTGGTAACTGAAAATTTTCATTTTTTGTGCCTTTAATCAACGTTTTTCATAAAATCCACACAGAAATGAGTTCTGTAATAGGCATGAAAGGTGTAGAGCCAAAAACCCAAAAAAAATTTATAAACATTCACAAACCTGCGGAAAAATGCAGGTTTCTTCAATTTGATTATTTTGGCGAGAGCCTGATTCCACCACGCTGCCTCACAAATGTTCAATATAACATGTAGTTCTTTGTGTTTTCACGAGCTTTTCGTCTGGGTGACAGTTTAGTGTGCCAAAAACTCCATTTGATAGGAGTTTAGGAATAGTATTGTCCGTTCTATGCTTCGTTTCGATTGTTTCGCTTTTCTTTAGAACTGTTCGGTTTTGTGTGTGTGTGTGTGTGTGTGTGTGTGTGTGTGTGTGTGTGTGTGTGTGTGTGTGTGTGTGTGTGTGTT
>NW_004798073.1:133048-134608 GCF_000002075.1 Aplysia californica | reverse complement strand
TTTTTTTTTTCAATTGTCTATGGTGTGTTTTCCACTTTTGATTGTTACTGCCTCAGCACATAACTGGAGGATTTCCCAAGCTGGAATTGACCAATTTCGTTTATTTCGTATCTTCCTAATAGTTTTGGGTTATGCTAGTTTGTACGTGCGGTTTAAACAAATAATTATGATCAATCGATTGATTGTCCCGTCCAGTCCAATGTAATTGATTAGTCGATCAATCCACCAAATAATCAGTGATGATAATATGTCCATCAATTAACCCGTCTCTCTTGCGGCGAATGAGATAAAGAATTCATCGTTCTGTCAACTCGGTAATTATTCAAAATGTGCTTACTCTCTTAGCTGGTGGTTGGAGGATATTTACTAATAATAGGTCCTACTTCTTTGCTGTCTGTCTGTCTGTTTGTCTGTCTGTCTGTCTGTATGTCTGTCTGTCTGTCTGTCTGTCTGTCTGTCTGTCTGTTTTTTGTGTTACATAATATGCTTCTCCTTACAAAAAAATTAACTGTAAACTCACCTTCATTCCTGTAGATCTAACTAATGTAACATCACCCGAGACAGTGAAGCACGATTAAAAATGTTGCTCAAGGCCTTGTACGTGTATTTTGTATTTAGTTCATCATAGGTTATCAGCAAGTTATGTCTTCGTTCGTTAAGCAAATATTGAAGAGACTCCTATTGAGATAAAGTGACGTCTTCCTGAGATCTGAAGTGTTGATGTAAATTTTGAACATTCATTTTATGACGTTGTTGGGGTGCACAGTAGTCATGAGGGGTAGACAGGCAGACGCTTATGGCGTGAGAACAGGTGCATTTGTGGGTGGTTGGCAGGTGCTCTGGTGTGGTTTGCTGCTCCTTCTTTCCTATCAAACATCTATCGTCCTTATCTTTTCTCCTTTTTGTGTATGTTACTCTCTTGTAACACATCTATTCTTCGGCACTTACATGACCTTATTGTGTTGCAAGTACCGTAAAACTCTTACTAAAACTAAACTGAACAAGTGCATTTGTCATCCACCGTCCTTACATGACTCGCTGGCTGGCTGGGTGGGTGGGTACGTGGGCGGGTGCTGAAAGGCGTGTGTGTGGATGAATGGGTGGGTGTATGGATAATGGATGGATGTGTGGATGGGTAGATGGGTGAGTGTGTAGATGCATGGGAGAGTGTGTGGATAGGTAAATGTGTGAGTGTGTGGATGAATTGTAGGGTGTATGGATAGGTAAATGAGTGAAAGGATGGATAAATAGATGAGTGTTTGGATAAATAGGCGGATGGAAATGTGCATTCTGACATGTGTTTGGGTGAATGTGAATAAATTGATGGATAAATTAACGAATGGAAATGTGGGATAAGAGGATGAAGGTGTTTTTGAACGGATGAAAGTGTTGGTAAGACACTTTGACTTCGAGGTCGGGCGTTCGGGGGACGCTTCTCGTAGCACTTGTTTCATTCCTTCTCTTGTGTTGTTCCTGTCCGTGTTGCTCTCTGAACCGCTATTGAGTTGATATGTCTGTCGTTGCTCAAACTCGGAGCCCTATGAGGTCTGTGTGTGTGTG
>NW_004798073.1:120955-132948 GCF_000002075.1 Aplysia californica | reverse complement strand
CCCCCCCCTAAAATGTACACTGCATATTTCCGACTGAAAACACAAGTTGCTTAATATTGTTTTGTTTTGCAGGTATACGTATTATTATATAAATATGATGTTCAAATTGATGCATTTAACGTACGCATTTCAGTCAAACAAGAGTGAATGTGCTCCGGCAATAGACGTAGAATTCTTGAGAAAAAGTGGTAATATAACAAATGTAGTAAGTGTTCCTTCAGACCACCCTATCATGGCACGTGAGAGCTCTTGCTATGCCGCGACCACATAAGAATAAATGTGCTTCATTTGGTCCGGGCTTACGAAAATGCTGTGCATTACTGGTGCAGATTCCCTGCTTGTTAAACCTTGCTGTGGTGGCAGAGCAGAAGCCCAGTGGTCTAGTCTACTTTCTCTATGGAAGATGTGCGTGTGAGGGTTCAATGTGTGCCACAAACACTGTGTTTAACCTGTTGCTGATTAGACACATCGCTACCCTAGGATTACAAAGTTTTATCTGCTCAGCACCTACTTTTGAGAAATTTGACATAAAAAAATTTGAGTTTCACATATCAAGCTTTTTCGGATGCAATTCTTTGAATATCTTGATAACGACTCCGAGAGATCTTATGATTTTTATAGAGCAGATATAACATAATTTGGTTTATCTGACCTCATGATCTTCGGAACTCAATACAGCCAAAAATGTCAGACAGAACTATGTAATTTCAGGGTAGCGACATGTGTCCACTATGTCTTTAAAAAGGGTTAACAACACTGATCACAGGGTGAAGAAAGCTATTTGAGGTTTCTTACCAGTTAATTCTATGAACTGGTTCATCATCTCATTACAGAGTGTGAGAGCTGTGTGACAGTGACAGGTTTGGATTTCACCAGACTCCAAATCGACTCACAGATAATCTAAACTGACAAAAAACATTGTGGAATGAAACTGATTACTGATGTTATGCTTCAACTTGTGAAATATGCCTCATGAAAGCTGTTGATGCATGAATGTTGAACTGACAAAAGAGACGCAGATAAAAGTGTGCCCTGAACGTGTGCCCTGTGTACTTGGATACTTTTAGGTTCCTTAAAAATTCACAAAAAGCTAGGCCTACAAATGTTCACTCTCACACTTCTTAATGAGACTTAACGTTTAGAAGGGAACTCTGAGTGTGGTGTTTCTAGAGCAGTAAAATGCAGAGGCCTAGAAAGTTCTCTTTGCTCATGAGTATAAATAGTATGGCTCTTTCATCTCATGTTTAGTGATGCAAAAAAAGAGTAATCCATTGGAGGTACGATGTACGGCTGAATAGGTAACAACAGAATGACAACCCCCCCCCCCCCCCCCCCCACACACACACACACACACACACACTAGCAAATAATCACACAAACGAACAAACTAACAAATAAATAATAATGAATACAGGGTTAAAAATAGGGCGGTGTTTTGTTCGACAAGATACCTGTTCAAATGATCTCGTACAATTATTAGAACTTGCCGGTTGACGAGCGGTGTTAAACACAGGGTGGGGCAGTGTGTGGTGACACTGGTCGTTCTGCTTCGTAAGGTTTGGTTTCTCCATCAAGTGAGGTTTACGCTGATCCGGTTTTGATAAATTGATATATCAGTAAAAATAAACTTTAGCCTTCTATTTTGAATTTACTTTTTTTTAAATGATTGACGCTGGGGGGGTTGGAGAGTCGAAATTTGCTTTCACTTATCAGTGTTTCTTGCTATATTATATATACTTTTTCGAGTAAGTTCCAGTTTGACTGAACGTATGGTGCTAGAAACAAACTTCTGTGGGCTATTCCCCCCTGTCTTATTTAGAATCTGCTGTCTGTTTTCGTATTGTAGTCTTATCTTTATATTTAATTAAAACAGATGACTTCATTTCAATGGGTAGTTGGGTGGGGCCACAGTTTAGTCTAACTTCTTTTCTTTCTACCTGTTATTTCCTTCTGTCTGTCTTAACTACATGTATATTTCCTGCACAAAATAACTGTTATTGTATTAATTTGTTTCTCATTCTGTTAAATTACAGTAGGCCTGCCCATATACTGTGTCGAAAAAAAAAAGGCATCACACCCATAACCCACTAATTAAATTGCTCGATACGATATCTCGTTGTAATATTATACTACAGCACAATTATTCTACTGCATCATAACATTGGCGCACTTATATAGATTGTCAACAGTGTACTGACATAGCGACTTCTAGTTGACAATTAATGTCTTAATCCTCAACCCTTCTAATATATCTTGTTAATTACTCCAATTACGGTTAAGCTTCACAGAGTTAGCGCGTGTTGTTGGAGGGTGTGACTGGTATAGGCCCGACATCTTTTCTTTACCTCTATAAATTCGGCCTCTCTTTCCTGCTTTTTGTCAGCACTAAATGGCCGTTATTCTACCGAGGTGGTTTGGTTTTTAAAAAAACCCTCAAATTGTGCAAAAGTTCCGGTGAGATAATTTGGATAAAACGCGTAGATCGTTGGAGTGTGTTACTGGTAGGTTCTACTTTTAAACACATTTTCCCCGTCCTTTATGATATAATAATGTCTATCTTGCTTTGTCTCTGTCCATTCGCGGATGGTTGGAGGTCGCCACTGTTACTGTTAGGTCCCACTTCTGTTCTATCCCTCTGTTGTTTCTGTCTATCTGTCTGATCTTTCCCCTGCACCAAATGACCGTTATTGTGTCTGGGTGTTTCTGTTTACCCAAAACGAACAAACAAAGAAACGAAAGACCATTCAGGAGTCTATGAGTTTGTCTTTTCTCAAGCGATAACACATACTGTGTAGGACGCCCGTTTCAGTGTGGCAGCCTTTGCCAAAGATCAGCTTTCTGAAAATGTGACGAGATAAAGTCCACTGTTTTAGGAATGCACCACCAGGAAGCCGGATCTGTAGATTCCATGACGCGGATAAGCTGTACTCTCTTGTGTGGCTAATCGCTCCTTTTGCAGCTGATTGATTTTGTTATTTGCTGTTTGTCTTTTTTTCGGATCCGGTGGATGGTTAGAGGGTACTATTGTCTCGGCCGACTTAATAGCCTTCAATCTAACGCTTCTGTCAGCGGGTCTTGTTTTTGTGTCGCTGGTTTGGGGGTTTTTGGTTTTCACTAGTACAAAATGATTGTTATCCTGTTGATAAGCGCCTCTTTAGACTTAGACCCATCTATACTCAAATAGATAACCTCATGTCAACGACTGGAGGGCACCCCTGATAGGCCCTACGTTGATCGGCCGTTATCTTGTCGTTGTTCTTCTTTTTACTTAAACAATATTTCGTTTTCCGTTCACTGTTGACTTGCCCTAAACCACTCCTCAACAGTAAACGTTGTTACCTTGTCATGTGACTAGCACGTCCGTCTTTCTTTATGTTCCTCTGGCGTCTACGGTGTAGCGGCTTGGCACTTCAAGCCACATGCACAACACGTGAGTTTTACTCTCGTCTGGGGAGGATTAAAAAAGAACAAATCAGATATTATGTCCCTTTGTCTGCGTGGGTGGTTGGGGGGCGCCACTGGTAGATCCTACTTCTTTACTTTCCCTTTGTTGTTTCTGTTTGTTTGTCTTACGTTTTCCTAGCGCTAAATGACAATTATTGTGTCGATGTCCTTCCCTTTACTCACACAAAGAAACAAGCAAAACCCTCTGTCTGCTGGAATGTTGTGTCGCTCTCAGCCTGTATTAGCTCTGGCAGACAGGGTCGAAGCACCGCAAAGCGTCAACGAGACAATTACTATCTCCCGATCACGTGACTCATACGCCCCCCCTGTCTCTTTATTTCCCCAGACGCCACAGACTGATTGGCCGTATATTTATTTATATATATAATATAAATATAGTGCCGCTGTTCATCTTGTTACTTATTACTATTACTATTACTGTATCGCGTGACTCATGCGTCCCCCTTTCTCTCTGTTTCCCCAGATTCCACAGACAGTGACCGTACAGGCCTGAGGAGCGGGAACCCCAGCGAGTACGGCTACATCTACAGCGTCGACCGACCCGCACCCCCACCAGAAGTTGGCTGGGAGGAGAAGCAAGGAGGGGAGGAGCAAACCATCAACCTCTACAGCGAGAACGTGGTAAAGGAAGGGGAGACGACCGAGTCTGTGAATAGAGAGTCTATAGCCAACCTTGCCAGCACGCGCCAGCAGTGGGAATCGAAATTCACGTCACAGAGCCCCGATCAGGGCGGGTCTACATCAGGGTCGAACACACTCAAGAAGAAAGCCGCTCCCAAATGGGAGGTTCGTTTGCCTTATAAAGAGAAACATTCGGCCCCGCCCCCTTCGTCGGAAGAAATAGCGTCATCGGCCAACGGGCACGTTTCTAGTTCTGAGCAGGAGGAAGACAACATGCCCAAAATCACGGACAATGAGAGCGCCATCGAGCGAGAGATTCGCTTGGCGCACGAGCGGGAGGAGATGTTGAGGAGGGAGAAAGAGGAGAGACAGGTGGCGATGGAGAAACAGAAGCAGCAGCAGCAACAGCAACAGCAACAGCAACAGCAACAGCAACCTCCACCACCTAAGAGCACTGGACAAACGATCATCGCGTCGTACGAGGCTGTGTCGGCAGAGAGCGAGTCCTGTCAGCCGGCCTTCAACGAGCTCACGGAGGCTGACAGGGGGCCAGACTTGTGGGGAGGGAGACAACAGCAGGAGGAGGACGAGGAGGTGAGTTGATGCCCTGGTTAACAGCCTCTCCCACTTGACTTGAGACATGCACACACAAGTGCACACACATACACACACACACACACACACACACACACACACACACACACACACACACACATTTTTTTGCAGTAATGCTCTTCTTAGTTTTCTTTTTATGGTTCCCAAGAATATGTTGAGTCTTTCTTGATAATGTGCTCCGGGACTTTGTATGCGTCTGTCTGTCTGGCACATTGAGCGCACGCGGTGTGCATATGTGTTTGCGTGCGTGCGTGTGTGTGTGTGTGTGTGTGTGTGTGTGTGTGTGTGTCTGTGTGTGTGTGTGTGTGTGTGTGTGTACGACAGGGGGAAGGGATGTATGAGAAAACATTTTTGTGTGTGTTGAATGGAAAATAAATGGGGGTGGGGACGAGATATGTAGGCCTATAAATATAATATGAATATAACACAGGCTTGTGTGTGGGATACTGTGTTGTATTGTTACTTCTACTGTCTACAAAATACACCAGGGGTGGTGTAAAGTGAGTGCTCCGTGTGGTTTGTTCCTTCTGTCTTATCACTATCGAGCATCTATTGTCCCTCCTTCTTTTTTGTGTTTGTTACATTGTACTCACTTGTAACGTGGGTAGGGGGCTCTCGTGGCCTAGAGGTTAAGGTGTTGGCCTCTCATTCAAAGGTCCCGGGTTCGAATCCGGGTAGCGACCAAAAATTTTCTTCTCTAAAATTGTCTCCTTTCACCTCCTTTCCTGCTCTCTAGCAATGTTCTGTTGTCTGCTTTCATTTCCACTATCTGCCCCCACCCCCCTCACCTCCTTTGCCCCCTCCTCTGGGCTCCTGACTCTTTCTGCAGCCTTTCTACTGCTACTCATTGGCTCCTCCTTACTGCTGTCTTTCTGCCACACCCCTGATCTTCTGGTAGGAAAGATCTACACCTAGCCTTCTCGGACAAGGGCGAAAAATCTCGGAGGGCCCGTGTGCAAGTTGCGCACGTTAAAGATCCCTTGGTGGTCTAAAATCGATAAGAGTAGGCTTCGGCCGCCACCCGGGCAAAAAATTCAAAAATGTCCTACCAACTGAAAATATTAGGTGTGTCCCGCGCGCTCATATGACCTATGCAGTTGCGAGCGCCGTAAAACACTTTACAAAAAAATTTTTTTTTAAAATAACGTGGGTGGTTGGCGGGTGCTCTGGTGTGGTTTGTTCCTTCCTTACCACTATCAAGTATCTATTGTCCCTCCTTCTTTTTTGTGTTTGTTACATTGTACTCACTTGTAACGTGGGTGGTTGGCGGGTGCTCCGGTGTGGTTTGTTCCTTCTGTCTTATCACTATCAAGCATATATTGTCCCGCCTTCTTTTTTGTGTCTGTTACTCACTTGTAACGTGGGTGGTTGGCGGGTGCTCTGGTGTGGTTTGCTTATTCTTTCCTATCAAACATCTATCGTCCTTATCTCTCCTCCTTTTTTGTGTTCGTTACTCTCTTGTAACACATCTATTCTTCGGCACTTATATGACCTTATTGTGTTGCTAGTGCCGTAAAACACTTACTAAAACTCTGCTCACTTGTAACGCCTCTAATCCTCGGGACGTATATGATCTTATTGTGTTGCTAGTGCCGTAAAATGCTGACTAAAACAAAAAGCAAAGAACACTAAACTGTCGTACGAGGTCCTGGGGAGCACAGTAATGATTTGCTCTTCTTGTGCCGTCATGAAGGAATTATTTCAAGGACACTTAAATACTGCTCACATTAATAATGCTTAGGTCTGTACACCTTAATCAAATATGATGGGGGAAACAGTTTTACTCAATTCTTTGGCTCAAATAACAGAGGTAGGAAAAAAATACATCAGTAATTTGATGTACATGTATTAAGCTGATATTTTATCTTGTAGTACTGACTGTTGGAACAAAGCAATCAGTAAATAAGAATTATAGGCCTATGTGATAGGAGGCAAGCCCTTTAAAGAAAAAAAGAATCAGATGTGACAATGTACTGATAAGTATACAAAAAACAACCCACCACCACCAACAACAACAACAAAACTACTAATAACCCACCCTCCAAAAAAAATAATTTAAAAAATGGCTGGCTAAGTCCTATTTTTTTCCATCCTTCCGTATATTTTTCAGTCCCCGTGTTTTGAATTTTCCTTGCACCCAAAAACCGTTAGATCCATCATGTCTTTTTTTTAAAACGATCTGATGGTGGATTATTGGAGGATAACCTACCTCTTGTACGTGTATAATAATATGATAATACATGTAGGCCTATATCCTTCTTCTTTTCATCCGTTGTTTTCATGTACATCAACCCTGCATCAGTTACTGTTCATGACCATTATCGTGTCAATGTTTTTCTCTTTTCCTCAACTCAACTAAACTAAAACGAACTCACCATCACCGGCGTCTGTGATGCAGCGATTAGGCGCTTCGCCGTCGCCCACATGAGACGTGTGAGTTCGATTCCCGGGTTGGAAGAATTTCTATCTTAAAATCTCGCTCTTTCTATTGGAACGTTGTAACCTTCTCAGCCCAGGTTGGCCCTGAGAGCCAGGGTCGAAGCAGCCTGCCTCCTAAACAATCTAAATTGTAGTGTTCATTAAGGCGCGTAAAGCATTGAATGATTTTAAATGGTGTCGAAGAGGGTGGTTGGCGGGTGCTCTGGTGTGGTTTGCTCCTTCTTTCCTATCAAACATCTGTCGTCCTTATCTCCCCTCCTTCTTTTTTGTGTATGTCAATCTCTTGTAATTTGTAACACATAATCTATTCTTCGGCATTATATTATTATGACCTTATTTTGTTGCAAGTGCCGTAAAACTCTTACTAAAACTAAACTAAAAATAGTGTTGATTTGGGCGTAAAACTTTAAAACGTTTTTTTTTTCACCAACAGAGTGGCGATGAGACGGTTGAGGTGGACCCGAACGAGAGCATCATAGAGCGAGAGATTCGTCTACAGAGGGAGAGAGAGGCAGAGCTCTCCCGCCAGAGACAGCAGCTCGGAGGGGAGACTAGACAGCAGCAGCAACAGCAGCAGCAACAGCAACAACAGCTCGTAGAGATAGAGCAGGAAGAACAGCGTGTTCCTTCTCCGGTTGTGGATGTTTCGGTGACAACGACGAGCAGGTCCCAGGAGGTGGGTGTCAGTTTTGGGAACGAAACATTAAAAAAAAGTGTAATTGTAGTAAATGTAACCACAATTGGTCGCTTTTTAGCACAAGGGGGCTAGAATCTATCCCGAAAAATGCTGTTTTGAGAAAATTGAAGGTTAAGTTTTTGCCCCTTGTTCAGTTTCTTTAAAAGATAAGGAGAGTTTTCTCTATAACCAAACAAATATACATACCAATGAAACAAAACTTCTCCTATAGGTAGGGCAAGGCTCACTTTTGGTGTAGGTCAAGATTTCTGGAAACTCCCGAAATCTGGGTTAACCCACTTGTCCTGAGAAGCGACCAGTTATTGTAATTGGCCCCTCCTGTTTCTTGATAGTACATATAGTGCATCAGTGTGTGTGTGTGTGTGTGTGTGTGTGTGTGTGTGTGTGTGTGTGTGTGTGTGTGTGTGTGTGTGTGTGTGTGTGTGTGTGTGTGGGGTGTGTGTGGGGGGGGGGGGGGTGTGTGTGTGTGTGTGTGTGTGTGTGTGTGTGAGGGGGGGGAGGGAGGGGGGGTGACAGTAGTGACAGTATGTGTTCCAAATAATTACCTTGCGCACGCCTTGCGTCAGAACCCATCGCGGTAAACCGTCAGGTGGACAGGCACCGAATCAGCCCACACACAAACACAAACACACATACACACGCACACACACACACGGGCGGGGGGAGAGGGGAGAGAGAGAGAGAGAGAGAGAGAAAGAGAGAGAGAGAGAGAGAGAGAGAGAGAGAGAGAGAGAGAGAGAGAGAGAGAGAGAGAGAGAGAGAGAGAGAGAGAGAGCGCAATAATAACACACCGTTTCCTTCCTAAATAGCCCATTTCTTTTCTCTGTCCTGTCATCTAGGAGTATGAAGACATCAACCACAACCAGAGGAAGAGCATGAGCTACGAGGAGGCCCCACCCACACCAAGCGACGGGGAGAGCATCATAGCTCGCGAGCTTCGCGAACTCAAAGAGAGAGAGGAGGAGATGAGGAGAATGCACAGCTCTCTCAGAGGCGTACAAATATCACAGGACGAGACAGACTCCGCCCCCGAACCGCCCCCACCCTCTCAGCCAACCCCACAGAAGCCGGTCAGTCTGGGCGTCACCCAACAGTCTCGTGTTTCAGCCCCAAGCCACGCCCCCTCCCCATCTCCTTCTCAAGGCACGTGGCAGAGGGATGTTTCGCCG
Source organism: Aplysia californica (assembly GCF_000002075.1). Lineage (NCBI taxonomy): Eukaryota > Metazoa > Mollusca > Gastropoda > Aplysiida > Aplysiidae > Aplysia > Aplysia californica. The sequence continues at coordinate 123,942 of NW_004798073.1, read as the reverse complement.
TTCGTGAACAATCGTCGTGGTTCTGTTGATTCTACGTCAAGCCACAGCACTGGACGCACCCCATCTGAACACACACCGTCGAGAAACGTTCGCGTCCAGCCCTTGTCCGACGGCGTGGAGGAGGACGACGATGACAAACCAAACTATTTCCAAAAAGTGGAAACGCCGATTGAGAGAGAGATGAGGCTGTCAAGGGAGAGAGAGAACGAACTCCGACGTTCCAAAGGCCTGCCCGAGCTGGCAGTCAAAGCGGAAGACGATTACTACGCCTCATACGGTTCACCCTCCGACGCCGACTCCGGAAATTCCCTCTCTCGCCCGCGAAGTATGGGCCAGCCCAGCTCTTCCATGAAGAAATTCGCCTCGAACAGGCTGCAACAAGAGCTGGTGAAGCAGAAGGAGAGAGAGATGACACTACGCAGCGAAGGCAAAATCATCTCCACGTCGGAGGAGCACATTCAGCCTTTGAATAAGTACATGGAGGTTACGGGCCTTGACAAAGCAGACGGCTCGGCCAAAAGAAACTTTGTGACAAAAAGATCGTCGTTGTCGTACACGTCACCACAAGAGGAGGCGCCGACGGTAGAGGTCGCTTCACCGAGCACGCCGACTGGTGCCCCAGGGAAAAAGGGCGTGGCAGCAGCTGCGGGAGGACAGCTTTTCTCCTACAAAGAGTTCAAACAGACGGCCGAGTCAAAGATCGAGAGGGAGCTCCGGGAGATGAGGGAGAGAGAAGAAGAACTACGGTCAGTGATATGCTTTAATATAAACGTACAGTTAATGTTAGAATTCAATCCTGCTTTAAGAACCACCGTTCCAAGGCAATCGCCTGTACAAACAACCACCTCCTACACCCCCACCCCTCCTTATTTTGCTGTATTATAATCAGACTGATCGAAAGTCCACCTTGAAAAGACTGCTAATGTCTTCATTTTCGCTCAACAATCAGTGGTTGTCTTGGACTGATTCTGTTGTATTTTTTGTTTTCGTTAAAAAACGAGAACAAAATACATGCAGTTAAGAAACTGACTCTGTGGTGGAACAGCTGGGCATTTCACCTCCATCTACAAAAGACATAGATCTAGATTATGTTCAACCCTCATGTGGGAGATATATTATTTCATAAAGTAAGTAGTCTCTCTAGATTTTTCCTATATTATAATGATGTATCCCACACAGTAACTGTCTGCCCCCTTAACATACAGTATGCAGTGAAGAAGCAGCTAGACTCCAGAATGATTTTAACTGGCAGGTCCCATTTGTGTCATGTCCTGGTTTTATTTCTGTTAGTTAGTTCCCTTTTTCTAAACCTCGTATTGTTACTTTATTCGTGAGGCATTGTGGTGAAATCAGGGGCTCATCAAAATAATGAAATCAAAGAAATCTGCATTTTTCAACCAGTTTGGAATTTTTTCTTGACATTTGTTGTTGTTGTTCAACACCTTGTTGTATGTCCATTCAAACACTCATTTATGAGTGGGTTTCATGGAAAACCGTTGCTTAAAAGAACAAAACATGCAGATTTGCAGTTTCCAAGGACTCTTAGGATACGGAAGTCACCAAACTTTGGCGCCGATTTTCTCGCAAGTTTTACTTCTCAAACTAGGTGACCTCACCTTCTTCAATCGCAAATATCTTGACTTCTACTTCTATTCAAGATTAAAGAATATTTTTTCATTGGAAGCAAGGCAAATGAACAACCTATAAGATGATACCAATAACTCGTTGCCCCAATATTGACTAGCGCCTCATTCTGCCGCTTCATGACACGTTTCATTTTGGATGGAAAGGACAAAATTTACTTATACATTTTTTAAATTGAGTGTCATATATATATAACACATCTGCACAAGTTAAGCAGGTTATGTACTTTATATTTTACTTTATTTTGAACTGACTGAGAGAAAATTTTCAGTTACAGACAAGGACAGACACACATGATACTCAACTCTCAGTAGGAGTTTTTATCCTTCACAGTAATCACTTCAGTAATCAAAACTTTCCGCATTTATAATTTATTCACATGGCTGTGGGGAAAATCTATTTGTTCTATGAACAGCACTTACAGTAATTAAGTAATGCGTTTTTCATGTACAGTGACACATCAAAGTCTCTTATTTGTAGCCTAACTTACGGACACATTATTTTTGGTAACCTTTTCAATTTCCAGACTGTAAAATTCTCTTCTCAGAGTAGTGTAAGTAAATTAAATTTGTTTAAATAAGTTCTTACGCTTGTCAAGACATCTGTCTCTGTTTCTAATCCTGGGTAACTCTAGACCTCCTACCTTCTTATGACCAGGGCACTGCACAAAGTTTCTTTCTAACACTTCTTATTGTTTCCTCATGCCCTCTTTCAATCCAAACACAAGAGGGATTATTTGACTGCTGTATTATTCTCACTTTTGTTATAATGAGTATCCACACCTGCCAGCGTTTCTGAACCCCCCCCCAGCCGCCTCGTCTCAGCCGTCCACTCTCTCCGGCCGATTGAGCAAAGCAAAGAAACAAAAATAATCCGATTTCTGTCCAGTCTAAACAGTTAAGTCACAGTCACACGTACTGTCTCCCACACCCCGCACATTCCGATGTCAGCCGTCAGACGTTGCCTTTTTTTTCTTTATTTCTCTCCTTCTTTTTAGGTTACAGGTAACAAAACATTGAGTTTTTAGTTTTAGTAAGAGTTTGACGCACTTGAAACACACCTCATCATCATCATCATCATCATCATCATCATCCAGTGCCAGATCTGTGACAGATATCGGCGATCATGGTTTTCCATTCATTCCTTTGCTCGGATGCTGCTAAAAAAACCACCAAAAAAACCACACAGCTAGGTCTTGTTTTTAAGTGGCGAAGATTAACGGTGCCACAAGAGAGGATTGCATCGAGAAAATGAGGAGGAAAAGTAAGGACAATATATTTTTTTTATACGCGAGATTAAGGAGCAAACCACACCAGAACACTCGCCAACCACCCATTGTAAAT
>NW_004798073.1:103200-120855 GCF_000002075.1 Aplysia californica | reverse complement strand
CCCCTTTGAAAAAAAAACAAAACAAAAACAAAACCCACAGCACTTCATCGCTTGCTTGACTTCACTAAAGGATGACATCAGCTTTCATGCACATATTTTGCCACTCTGCATCAAACAACTGACAAATGATACAACCGTACTTAACACACACTGAGCTCTTGTTTCAATTTAACTACTGCATAAATAAATAATTCTGCCGTCAAAAATGATTTGTATGTATGTAAAAAGTCATGACAGAGACAGTGTTGCTTTTCTGAGTGGTCTCAAGAATTTGTCGGTTAGCCTTGAGTTGAGTGACTGCACAGTACTCGATTAATAGATTATAATTTGATTTATTACAGTATTCTCCATGAAGAAAAAAGTAGACCTGCATGGAATGAGAACAGGTGTTTGGAACCGATTTATTATAACAATACCTCGTACACTGTGAGCTAACAATGACTTGTAAAAAAAGTTGACTGGATGTTTGTGGTATAGGAGACATGCCATCTTTATAATGGATCGACTGCACTATTGCTGCGAGAACTGAAAGTTTAAGAACAGAAGAAAAAAAATTTAGTAAGGCAGTTGATCATGTTTACAGAAATTTGCAGACAAGCAGACCAATCAACTTTTTAACTGTTCTCAACTGACTGTACTGTACATAAGCGTTTTTATGTACAGAGACCTGTGATTGTTTTTTTGCATGAAATATGTACGTACGTATGTAATATGTATGTTGTTATTGTGTTATTATTTCTAGTTTCATGAAAGTTGGTGTACAAATGAAAATCCTTTATAAAAAGATTATTATGTGTATGCAGAGACATGATATTCATTTCCTTCGAGGTTGTGATGACAAATAGTACTGACACTCTGTATTTGGTGCTTATAATCTTTGAGTGAATTTGTGGAATAATTAGCATATTATATACGATAAGTTCTGACTGAAGGTAGTGATTTCAAGATGGAGGCAGGGACATAGATTTTTAGGTCTGGGTGCCCGAGGAAGAGATTTGTCCTGTCAACACAAACTTTTCATAATACAGAACATGGTGTTGACTCACCAGAAGAGTTTGATTAAAAATCATAGTATGAAATTTCCTTTAATTTTCAGAGATACTTCTTTATTTTACTAATGTACTTCACATATCCTTCCCACATGTTATACATTTCTTTGGTGAGTTTAGTTCATTTGAGCCAGTCAACATTTATAACATCTTCGGTTATATCAGTTACAGCAAGACATTAGCACAGTTATATATATATATATACAACAGAACTGTAGACATATGGCTACCTCAGAATTATGAAGTTTTATCTGCTCAATAGAATCTACCTAGTAGTTTTTAGAAATTTGATGACAAAATTTTATTAGAGTTTCACACTCAGCTTTTTCGAATGCAATTCTTTGGATATCTTGATAACGACTCCGGATATTCTTATGATTTCGATAGAGCATAAAAAAAAGTCAGATAGAACTTTGTAATTCTAAGGTAGAAATATCTCACTTGCTCTTTTTGAAAAAACTAATTTTAAAAAAATATTCAATGACGACCAACAATTTAAAAACATGCAGAATTTTACAGAAAACTGGAGTAACCTGAAAGAAGCTGTCCAACTGGCTCCACGGATAATTTCTAGCAAAGATCTGTGAATGAGGCTTAGTTCTAAATGGTAAGAGATCTTTGATAACATTTCCAGCCTCAAGAATCCTTCAAAATTTTTAAAAAGACAATAGTAAACTCAGTTTCAATAATATATATATAGATGTCTAATGGTATACAGTGTACATTCCATTTACTTTATCAAACAGTGAGGGGGTATAGACTATTCTATATACATGCAAAGTAAAAATGAGGATTGATTCTTAAGTAATCTCATCACACATTCCAATATAGTGCCTTTTATATATTTATATACCTGTGCAATTTATACACAAAACTACAGCGTATGTTCATGCTATGGCTTGTTGTTGCTCTTTTGCAAGTTCAGATGCGTTGTGTGACGTGACACCTCTCAGCCTAGAGCAGAGGTACAACGTTCATCTCATTCTCTTAACGAAACAGTCTCATGTAATTTGTTTTCTTACAACATACATTCATATACTACTTCAGAATAAAGACATGTAGCCCACTTACTTTGAAGTAAACGAACAATAAAATTTGATTGTGCTTCTTCATACTGGATGTTTTCAAGTTGAATCGATTTCAGTTGCATAATATTGACTGTTTGTTGTCTGTGGCAACGGGAGATCATTTACTCGCCACATGTTCTGGTTCATGCCATCAGAGGGTCTGCGTAATCTGCTTTGTGCTGATCTAGGAAAAAATGAAAACCTGCAAAAAAAGTTTTAGTCCTAAAGATAATGGTGGTGAGATGACATGAAACTTGCAGTTACAACATAAATCCCCAAAAGTTGATTCTACTTCTCAATCATTTTCCTTTATTGTAATCATTGTCCACATTTCTCTTTACGCTATTTGTGTGTGTGCCTGGAGAAAAGTCTCAGTTGTCGGCAAAGCTATTTTTGAGCAACAGGGTGAAAAGGCCAAAACAGTTGTACCAGGTAAAAAAAATTTTTCCATCAGAAAACGCATGTTTAACCTTTTTTTGATAACATATTGAAATGATTTTATAATATTTTAAGTCCAAAGCAACATACTGAAATTCACCAAATGTAAAAAATGTGCTAGAAATTGGGTCAACATACCATTCAAGGTTAAAGCCGTTTTTGTCCAAACTTTGTTTTTACACCCTGTGTTACGAAATGTGACAGGATCTTTAACACTACTTGAGATATTGAAAAGATTAAAAAATCAGATTACATTTGCTACAAGAATATGCCTTTATTTCAATATCCAAAATTTCTGACAACTGGACCTTTCTCCAGGAACACACACATTTAATCATTACTATTGTGATACACGTCTTTGGTAGAAACCAAGGCAAATGCACAGTGACGACGAACAACAGTGAGCTGCAACAATATTAAAATATGCATAACTTATGCACATTTTAGTAAACAAACCACATTCATAACTCAGCAAATCAACAACAATGTCCACCTGACCCTAACAACTGGTTCCAGCCTGCTTTTAGTATACACATACTTAAGGGTCTCTGGTACATTCTCATTCACTCACTGCTGCACATTCAGTGAGGCTGTACCATGAATTTTAGTAAGAGCTTTATGGCACTAACAAACCACATGATAGCACCTGCCTACCACCCACAATGTACCATAAAAACTGGTTCTTCTGAGCTTACGCTAATCAACCAAGTAACCATAAAAATCTATAACCAATTCACGTTACGTAATAGAATACACATTTCCAGTTCTGCCGTAAGCTGAAAAAAAAAAGCCTTTTTTTCATTCATTGCAGATTCAAGATAAAGAGTTTTTTTGCCAGCATAACCATTTCAAAAAGGTGTATTTCTAAAATTTAAATTCTAATTTATTTTTAAAAACTAGTCACAGTTTCACTCTGATTTTTTCACACTAGTAGGGTAACCAATCAGGCTTTCGATTTAGCTAATAAAAAAATTTGGCACCAAAAATGAAAAAAGGCATTTTGTCAGGTTACAGCAGAGCTGAACAGACATCATCTGAAACATTAACATCTCCAGACACGTTATATTTTACATTTAATCATACAGTAACAACCATCAGGCACCACTGCTCTTCAGAAATATGCTGCATATCAACAGGAACACTGTACACAGGGGCTCTCGTGGCCTAGAGGTTAAGGTGTTGGCCCCTCACTCAAAAGGTCCCGGGTTCGAATCCGGGTAGCGACAGAAAAATTTTCTTCTCTAAATTTGTCTCCTTTCACCTCATTTCGTGCTCTCTAGCAATGTTCTTTCGTCTGCTTTCGTCTCCACTTTCTGCCCTCACCCCGTCACCTCCTTTGCCCCTTCCTCTGGGCTCCTGATTCTATCTGCAGCCTTTCTACTGCTACTCCTTCGCTTCTTCTTACTGCAGTCTTTCAGCCACACCCCTGATCTTCTGGTAGGAAAGATCTACACCTAGCATTCTCGGACAAGGGCGAAAAATCTCGGAGGGCCCGTGTGCAAGTTGCGCACGTTAAAGATCCCTTGGTGGTCTAAAATCGATAAGAGTAGGCTTCGGCCGCCACCCGGGCAAAATTCAAAATTTCCTACCAACTGAAAATATTAGGTGTGTCCCGCGCGCTCATATGATCTATGCAGTTGCAAGCGCCGTAAAACACTCTACTATAAAAAAAATAAAATAAATAAAACACTGTACACAGAGATACACAAAGATCACTTCTCCAGACACACAACACATACATCACTAGACACAACAGAGACTTTTGTATCTAGATTTTAGCCTACTTTATCACAACCCACAGACTCCAACACTTCGAGCCGACCATGAATACTCATTCTAAAGTGGGTAATTAGCAACAGGGAAACATATGTCACTACAATAGTACTGACAAGTGTGAAAAACCTAGGCTTGCATCAACCCCAGTAAGCAATGCTTAACCCTTCCAGCCCCAGCCATTCTTGTGCACTCCCTAACCCCAGTCCCAGGCAATAGAGCAGTATTTCAGAAAAAGAGACATGCATCCTAAAAATTGATGTAATATCTTTGTAATGAGCTTCAGATAACGTATGACAGTGTTTAAAGGTAAGTGGACAAATATGAAAATTAAAGTTTAATTAGGTTTGCTGCCATTTCGAAAAATGCGCAAATTTGGTACCCCCAAAACTAAGAATATACGCTCTTGGGATGGAGGGAGGTACAAACGCTGCTGAAATATAAATATACGCGCATGGAGCTGGAAGAGTTAATAAAAAAAAGATGCCATGCCTGACAATTCTAGGCAGAAGTTACAAAGAAATAACGCTAGAAAAATTAAAGTCATACATCAGCTTATATGGCAGATTCTGCATTTAAAACTGATTTTAAAGAGAAGCCAACTCCGTAACTGCAGATATTTTACACACCTTTTGATACAATTTAGATCATTCAGGGGTGCATTACTTCCTTCCAGCCTATCAAGATCAAACTGGGTTGATAACTGAGCGAACAGTTGGCTGGGTTGGTGATACTTCATAAATAAAACCCCAAAAACCTCCTGACAAGCGAATCGAACTCATGTCTTCTGCGTGCAGTGGTAAAGCACCTAACCACTTCACCACAGACGCCAGTGCCGACCAAGTGCCAAAGGTTGTGGCATATAAATGGCAAAAAAAGGAATTACTATTCGTCTTCCCCAAATATGAATTCACGCAGCACATTTTTCACCAACAATTGTGCTGATACATTTTCCTCACTAAAAATAAAAATAAGGCTACAACTTGAAGTCAGGGATAGCAGGTGGCTGGAGGGTACCAAGGATAGGTCCTGCTTCTTTATCTTCCCTCTGTTGGTCTATCTTGCTTTTTCCCATCACTAAATGACCATTATTGTGTCAATGAACTTCTCTTTACTCAAACAAACTTTTTTTTCTCTTCTTCCTCGTTCTTGATGACAGCAGCTAGACAGTCCGATGTCACGCACAAACTGTGCAGTTCGCTTCAAATCTGAGAGACTGCAATAGAGCTTTCTCTCAAGGGGAGTCACATTCTGCCACATCTGTGTACGAAGGGTGGCGTAGCGCGGGCAGTGCTGAAGGATATGGTTGGCATCCTCTTGGTCGTGTACACATTCACAGATCGCCGACTCTCCCACTTTTAATTTAGTGTGCATATGGTGTTTGAGTCGGTTGTGGCCACAACGGAGTCTAAAGATTGTGACCTGGTCTGATCTATTTAGTATGTAGTAAGAGTCAAGTCCGTTGTGTTTAGGGTGGACTCAAACAAACAATCTGAGGGATCAATTTTTACCATAGCCAAGCCTTCCACTGAGACAATCCCATGAAATAAACAATTGGCACGCCCAGAGTTGTGTTATAAAATAGCACCGCACTTCATTCCCCCCCCGAACCATGAGGAAAAGACACTTTCATACACAGTGTTCTTTGCCCGTCTCATAAAGACACTGGGGCACCGATTCGGAAAGACACGGGCAGCTCGGGAACAGTCACAACATTCTGGGCTTTTTTTATATTTCTCAGAGTACGATATTCCGACAGTTTCCTCTCTCCCACATCGTAAGATTTCACCATAATTGAGAATTCCTCATCCCCGCTCATGTCCTCGGCACCAAAGTCTTCATCCTTTCGTTCCAGAAATATGAGTAACCTTCTGGATTCAACCACGGAATATTTTAATTTTCCCTCACATTCCAGTGAGTCTTGGTACAACGCTGTGCCTAATTCACCCGAATGAGGCCGTCTAAACACAGACAGATGTAGTCGCTCATCTTGAGCAAGAACGACGAAGTAGTCTAAAGGAACGCCGGGAACAATGTGTATGGCAACAGGACAGGTGGGAACAGGCTTCAGAAGGGCACTTCTATCCAGCATACTCCACCTCTCAGTGTCGGAACTGAACGCATAGACTTCCCACCCTGAGTCTATGTAGTAGAATGTGTTGTAGTGGACGGCTGTCACTGGTTTAATCTCATGAGTCGGCATTTGCTGCAGGCGGTGCCAGCTCTCTGTAATGTAGAAAAAACAATTTTTTAAATAAAAAAAAGAAACCCTATTACACTCCATCAAGCTTAAAATTCATTGAAGTCTGAAATATTTTCTAACCGTTTCAAGACATATCGGCCATAGACTGGCCCCATAACTGGTTATTTCCATATAATACATCATGTACCATTCATCCTGAAAGTGTTGAGGAAAAGGCAGATTTTACTTGCTGTACAAAAACAGACAATAAGACTTCACTTTTCCAACTGTTGTTATTGACCTCAGAGGCACTATATATAACTTGGCAACAACACATTTACAGTAAATGACCCTGAGACAGGATCTGATCATTGTCCCACACATTGTGAAGACTTATTGATAGCTGTCTGTTTACAAAGTAACTGAGTTCTTTTTCACAAAGACAAATCAAAAGTCACGAAATGAGCCACTATGATGAGTTTGAACATGATATACATAAAGATGTAGGTATTAAGTAGAAAAACTTTGCAAGCCCCACAACTTGTTAAAAACAATACTCATTTAGCTGTTTGCAATTGTCTGCTGGTCAGTTTGTTAGTGTTTGAGCGCTTAACAGCTGCTTGCACTGTATGCTTCTCAGGAAGTTGAGAATGTTTCTGAGTGTTTTATGGTCTGCTGGGGTACTAATATAGTGAAAAGCGCACAGAACTTGCTGTTGAGTGGGGTTATGCGCTATTCAAATGCTATTTATTATATATTTATTATTTATTATAAGTATACACAGATTTGAAGATGGAGAGCTGTAATCTTGAGAAGTGAAGTTCAAGTCTCTAGGAAACAACATGCCAAACTATACATGTATATATTCAGTAGACAACTTAAGTTTTTTTCACAGATAACCAAACTCTTGCATTTGTTTAAAAATTTGTCAAACATTAATTCACTGATTAGCTAAAAAAGAAAAGTACTAAAAAAGTAAAAGTAGGGAACTCTTGTCTTAAACATAGGATTTCTGCCTAAAACTTGGCTTTGATAGTACAAAAAACCAACACAAGTCATAAATAGTTTGCTGAAACTAATTCCATTTTTAAACAAATGTTACAAAAGTAATGTGTTTTTCTGTTTAAACAAAAATGATTAAAAACATGAAAAACAATTCAAATGGCACATACTTTTCTCCAGATCAAAACAGTCCAGTTCAGAGTTTTTCACTCTGAATTTTCCAAATCCGCCAAAGATATAGAGCTTGTTGCCAATGGCAACCATGGCATGGTGACGTCGTGTCTCAAACAACTCCCCAACTGCCTGCCATCGGTCACTCTCACAGCTACAGTCAAATCTCCACAGTTTTCGGATCCAGTTCACTTTGCCAAACCCAGGCCCGCCACCGGACAGATAAACATATGGACCTGAAGGAATCAGAGATGAGAGAATCAAATGAACAAATTAATGATGTTCGTCATTCAGTTCAAAGTTTCAGGCCTCACACACATAAGACAAAATATACATTTAGTTAAAACAGCTAGATTTATGTCATTTTTTTTTTTATAGTAGAGGGTTTTACGGCGCTCGCAACTGCATAAGGTCATATGAGCGCCAAGGGGCGGGTGTCAACAGAGAAGTCTTTACAGGGAATCAGACTTAGACTGCTCACCTCTCTAGCTTCAACAGCACAAGGTCTGCTTCGACTATCAAGGCACCCCAAAATAGCAGGTCACAAGAGAGTGACAAACATACAAAATAAGTAGAGGAAAATGACAATAGTAGTAGTAGTAGTATAAGGTTTTACGGCGCTCGCAACTGCTAAGGTCATATGAGCGCGCTGACAATAGTAAGGATCAGGAAAGAAAAAGCAGCAGTTCCCTGCTGTAGATCAGGCACATTTATGAGTGTGAGTCAGTCCATTTACAATTCTACTATGCTTGAACGAGGAATGTCTTCTTCCCTTTGGGAATGGCCTAAAGACACTTCAGTCAGTGGCACTGCCCGGGGGGTCGATTTATGTCAGGGGGATGTTTTTGCACAAGAACTCAAAACGGACTACATTTTTCTGAGCATTGCATTACATTTGATTACATGTAATAATTCTTATCTTGTAAGAAGAACAATACGATGAATAAAAAAATTAATGACATTTGTCATTCAGTCAAAGGACTCGAGCACTGAAAGACAAAAGAAATAAAACAGCTTCATGGGGGTCCTGTGTATTTTTACAATAAATACTCCTTATGGAATGTATTTTTTTTTCAGCGTGTTTTTGGTCCTGAAAGAACCAGTATTCAACATATCAATAAATGAAACAAGTTTATATGGCCTCAGATACAATACGAAAAAATAGTCGAACCGGCTCTGACCTACAAAAGACAATCAGCTGTACAAATAACCACTTCCCAACCCCCTTTTGAGGTTTTTTTTTCTTCTATATTATGACAACGTTGTCGACGGGGACCACCTGTCATAAATGACCAATATTCACCTCAACAATGGGTGGTTAAATTTGGACAACTTCGACTGTAATTTGCATTTTTGTAACTCCTTTAGCCCTTTGTTGAATCTTTTCTAATTTTTTTGGACACTCTTCAAGGTGCTCAAACAACTTTTTGAAATAACCAGGGCACAAGGAAATTTGTTTCATGGCTCTCCATCACTACTGACTACTTAACATATCCATCAAGCATCACCCTTGCTTGATGCCTTCCTTTCTTATGAAAGTTTCAAGCACAGCGTATTCAGTGTTGACACAAAAAGAACATTGGGTTAGCTATGGTGCATACTCTACAATAGTTTGGACACTTCATCAAGGTGAAAAACCTCTAAAAACTCGAAAACAAATTAGCCCTACCTAATATTAACAAATGATAGGTTAAAAAAAGAAAAACAATCATGCTACTTTTAGGTGGATGGGACACATATATTTGAAAGTCGAGTTTCAATTCTTATATACCTCATGTAATAATGAACAAACACTTCAAACCAACTAAGCAAACAGTACATCCTGCTAACCAGTAAGTATAAAGGTGTGTCACAACACTGTGGAGTCAGACGCTTGTCAATTTTGGGGGGTATGGAGTTATTGATATTACACTTTGAGTAGAATAGAGATGTTTGTGACTGAAGAAGGCAGAGGTCACCTGGTGTCAGATGTAAAATCAGCTAGAAAATAACCTCCAAAGTTTGGTGACTTCCAAACCTTGACTGTCCTTAAAAACTTGGCAAATTTACAATTTTTTGTGCCTTTGATGAACATTTTTCAGTAAAATCCACACAAAAATATACTTTCAAAAAGACATAACAGGTACTGAGCCTAAAAGAGAAAACATTTAGAAAAAATTGCCCAATGGCAAGAAAATTTTCAGTTTCTTTGATATCATGATTTTGATGAGTCCCTAAATTTCACCACAATGCCTCATATATATTCATTACCTCTACAACACAAAGCCGAGCCCACATCGCAGCCAGGAAGCTCCAGCACCGTCCTCATGCTGTCGAGGAGAAGACCTCGAGAGGTATCTGGACACAGCTTGACCAGGTCCACCAAGCCACTGGCCTCTGTCGATGTCAGGAGTGACCAGAACATGAGAACACTCTCTTGCCTCGGTCTAGAAGCGAATATATCCTAAAACATGAGAGAAAGGAGGGGGGAGGGGACATATGACAGTGATGACATTTCTTTTCACGACAATAAATCTAAGGACATTTTAGTTTGTAAGAGAGCAGGAGCAAAGATTTATGACTGTTCTTGTTGAAGGTAACTTGGTCAACCAAAAATAAAGAATATCAAAATAGATCCTAGGAAAGACAGGTAGATGTGTCCCAGAAAATTTCTATTATTCTCAAACTAGAACAGTGCAGAAGAAAAAAACAACCTACGGGAATTTCTTTCTGGAACAGCTGGGAATCTGCACTTATGACAGCTTTAGTGGTGATCTCCAAGGCTTTGGGGTGGTCTCTGAGCCACAGACATGAGGAGAGGATCTCGGCTGTCTTGTCTTGGTGACTGGGATTTTTGTGGAACCATTTCTTCAGAGCCTGTAAGACCTGAAAGAAGTACAACAGTGTATGGGTTAACAGACTCTCTCATCACAATAAGGCTATCAAAGAGGTGTAACCTCTACTTTAAACTTTAACATTAATTCCAAATTCAGTTAAAGCAAAATGAATAGAGAAATTTAAGAAATCCCCAAAAGGGACTTGAGCCAGTGGGTCAAAACAGCAATGACACACAAACGTACAGAGCTAATGGTGGGCCAGGAGCTAGTAGGACATCACTTTACAACAAATTCGGACACAAATAAATATGCCATACTTAGTTTCTCATCTATGTTAGGACACTTTTTTCCAATCATGTCTGTTTCTTCACTTTCCAGTATGCTTTTTCTTGATCCACAGCACCATCTGTACTGTATAGCTGAAATTTGATCATGAAAGTGTTCCACACAGAATGCAATAAGTCTTTTCTTCAGTGCATAAACTTACATTGCATACATTCATTATGTCTCAGTGACCTCGTTATCATATGAGGAATAGAAGAAATAGCAAAGTAGGCAAAGGGCATATATATATATATTTTCCCCTACAGATATTTGTAGACTGAAGCCCACTATATCTCCAAATTCAGCCTCTCACACAGGACACATATATATAAGTTTCTATCAACAACTTTGAGAAAACAATTGACCAACTTGTAAGCCTCATAACTTTAAGGCTGGCATTATTAAAACTGATAATGAAAAAAAAATTACATACCTCAGCTTCATGATCCACACAAAGATTTTCATCTGACAGAAAATTCACCAACTGTTCACTTGTCAAAGAAGAAAATGAAGAATGATGCCACACCTCAATGAAATAAGCCAGACAGAATCTCCTTGCCTCATCATATATGTCCTGTATACTATACTGATCAGCAAAGAACAAAATCTCAAAACAATTGTCATAGTTTATGGTCTGTTGAAAATATTCAATACACTGATCAGAAAGTGTTTCTTTGACTTGCAACATCTGCAAAGTCTCTGCAACGCTGAACATATTGCTTGTATTTAAACTCAAGCTTCCAGAATAAAAGGCTTCCACCAGTACTTTGAATGGCTCACATTGCACGGAGTGTAATTTTATTTCTCTTTTAGTCTGCTCCAGCATTTGTGATTGAAACATGGCCTTGAAATAATCACAAGACTGTTCCAGAACATCTTTGTGGACATGAAAACAGCAACCCTCCACATAGAGGTCCAGGTCTGTGGGTCGCTCATCCAGTGAAGGACATACTGACCACGACTGAGAGGCGGTATCTCCAGAATCACAGCTCAGATCAACATTATCCATTTCTTAAAAGGGCTCTCTTCCTGTAGAAGAAAGAGGAGAAAAAGTTGGTCTACTGAGTGAAAAAAGTTATAACTCAAACACTGTCCAGCAGGAAGCATTGGTCCCCTTACCTTTCATAAAAGATTCTGCAAAAGGCTACCCTTACTGATTTACTCTACACTGAACTAGGACGTTAGAAAACCCCACTTTATGAACATTTTGGTCAGGGGTAATATAAAGTTTGACGCATCACCAACAGACTGAAAGGCTATTTCAACCTCTGAATTTAATTTTGTGAAATTCAAATTGCAACAATAATGACTTCCCCCTACTCAAATTCTCATTTAACATTGTGCTAATAGTATGAGTACATAGCTGCCGACTTTTCAAAACCTAAAAAAAACTCTAACGATGCGGGTAAAGATGGTGTGCATTGCACAAGAAACACACCTTCATCTTCAAAGCCTTCACACACACTTTTCTGCATGAGATAGATTCAAACTATCCCAAGCAGACCTTCAACAATAATCTCAGTAGTGTTAAGTGTAAAGGCCTCTACAATTAAGTTTTAAATGGAATTAGTTCTCTTACTATTCGCAAATCCTGTTTTGAAAGTAATAATTTTTTCTTAAGACCGGCAAGTCTGTGAAAAGCAATACTAGACATCAGAGTTTATATATTTTCCGACACCGAAATGGCTAGCTTAGCCTGCCAATCTAGCCGTCCTAAAGTAGGCTAGATGTTAGGTTAGGCCCTCTTAACTGAAACCTGTTGAGGATACACAGGTCTAATTAGATCTAGTAATCATTCAGATATTAAATACATGCATGTCAGAAAGGTACCTTTTGGTTTCCTTGGAAATACAAATACTTTAGGTTTTGCAAACTAAAATTTTATTTACAATTCAGCCATTGTCCTTAAGTACGGCTAGCCTAGCTCCTAGCAGTCTAGCTGTACTTAACATAGGTCCTATTGACCGAAATCGAGTACACAGGTCTCATTAGCAATTATTCAGGTTTAAAATACATGCACTGTCAGTCCAGGTCAGCTCTATATGTTCCCTAACGTCATTTTCAGTATAAGTCACGCTTGACCACCGGTCACTCTGACCATAAGTTGACCTCTGGTCATCATTTAATATTTAACTTGAAATGGGAACATAGAGCAGAGGGAACATAGAGTGGTTTGTTAGGAGAATTAGCTCTATATTCCCTCAAGTCAAGAGATATTTATGTCGTGTAATATGGTATGGCATAAGTCATGGCACATGGCAGGATATAGCATGTAACTTGACTTGAGGGAACACGGAGCTGAGGGAACACGGAGCTGAGGGAATACAGAGCTGAGGGAACATGGAGCTGGGGGAACACGGAGCTGAGGGAACATGGAGCTGAGGGATCACGGAGCTGAGGGATCACGGAGCTGAGGGATCATGGAGCTGAGGGATCATGGAGCTGTGGGAACATGGAGCTGTGGGAACATGGAGCTGAGGGAACATGGAGCTGAGGGATCACGGAGCTGAGGGATCATGGAGCTGAGGGATCATCTAAGACATGGTGTGTATGCTCCCTGTCAGTAAGGCACCTTTTGGTTTCGTCTAAAATACAAATACTTTAGGTATTGCAAACTAAAAATGTATAATTCAGTAGGCCTATTTTTTGCTGTTTATCAGTCTAGACATCATTATTAAGTATTAAGTACGGCTAACCTGCCAGTCTAGCCGTACTTAGCCTAGCAGTCTAGCCGTCATTAAGTACGGCTAGCCTCTTCCTTTCGACACAAAAATATACTAAGTTTGTACTCAGAAACCCCAAAACATACTACATTTTTTACGCAGGCCTACTGCTTGGCACAGCTTTGACTTAATTAATTAGAACATCAATTTGATCCAACATTCATCACCAGTGTATATGTCAAGGATATTTTATCATCCAGCTAGCTTTGTGACACCAAAATAATCTGTTTTTGTAGTTTTAAATCAGGGTCTTCCATTTGAAGAAATACCAAGCTTGATAGTAATATTATATCTCTATAGAAGTAAAAGTACAGATCAGATCGGAGTAGAAATCTTCATCATATATATTGTTGTAGAATTAGCTAGCTACACAACTCAGAAAACATAATGTTTTCACAAAGTTTTCACAAACTTTACAAAGAATGAAAATAGCTGTATAAAAAAAAAAGCCTTGATATCATAAATATACTTTAAAGAGTTGGAAATTCTGTGGAAAAACGTTATCCATCCACTTTTCCTGCTTGCATTGAGACAATTAAATTCAGCAGTCAAATCATTTTTCTATTATTATTACTACATGCATTAAAGCCAACTAACAAAATATAAAAAATACCTATAAAAGCCTCTTGAATAATATAAATATAAGAAACAGAGGGAAACACAAAATTTAAAATTATTTGCAATCACAGAGCACTCAGTATTAGACTCTTAAACTTTGTCTTTAAATTTCATAGATCAAGACAGACTCTTTAAATCCCCTTTCCTTCTTCATTCAACCTACACAAAAACCCAACCCCAAAACAGATAAAGGCTGTCAAAGGGCCATTTTCATCTAGTAGACACCCTCTATAAGTCTTCAGTTCTATAGTGTGGGTGCCCATAATATGATACACAGATGGCAAAGGGACTATTAATCCTAAATTCTTGATCTCCTAATCCTAAATTTTTTTCTAAGATTCTCTGGTGAAGCAGTGCTAAACATTGTTGGAGGTACTGATGTTTTACAATTAGGTTTGAATAGGCTACAGTCAAACCTGTGTAAAACGGCCACCCATTGTCATGGAGAAAAGTGGCGGTATACCACAGGTGGCCGTCTTAGGCAGGACTGATAAAAATGAAGTTCTATAGCAAACTCTTCCAAGGTCCAAACCAGGGATGATCTGAGGCTTAAGACTGCCATAGTCTAATTCCAAAGGGTTTAAAAAAATTTTTTTAAAAGGGGGTGTGGGTGGTGCAAGAAAGCTATTTTGCTGCGGTTTTTTTTAGGGGGGGGGGGGGGGTTAGTCTAGCTTTCTTTTTTTGTTGCTGACTTTGTGCAAGGGCCAGCAAGGGTTAAATAAATGAAAAATTATGTAAGTAAGACGATGAAGACCGAGTGCCATTGTAAAACAAACACACGGGTCGCCACCACTCGGAGAACAATGTCGCAATTTAACGTCAACGTCCATGGTTACTTTTTTACAGATTAGGTATATATCTAGATCTAGATCTAAACACAAAACAGAGTGACCAGCCACCTCACACAGGATTAGTGCATTAATTGTGGGTGGGCTTTTTGGTTATGATGGATCACGCTACAGTAGTCTCCGCCTAAATGCACGGTGCTCGGGAGGGCTCCTTGGCGTGTGTTTACACAGAGCGTGCGTTTACATAAATCTTTGCAAAGGGAGGAAGAGGCGCAGTCATCTCAATTTCTTATCTCTAGTGACCTCCTTTGGAGGGAGGGGATCATCAGATTATAATGTGACAACACGTGACTGTTTTGTGAAGGATTCCCCGAGTGGGGTTAAGAATACAAAGGCATTGAATGGGGAGGTGGAGATGGACTCAATGTATTGAATATATGCACTATAAACGTCGAGAAAAGATAGATAGCCTAAGAGGAAATTGTTAGTGATAGTCATAGAGACGACGGCCCAGCCACGTGGCTTTCCAAGCGACCACCCCCGACCGCAGATCTTTTATAAATACAAGCAAAATCATTCTCTACGTTCAGAGAAACATTTTCTCTTGTTTTTCGTTGAACACGTACATGTACGTTTTTCGAGTGCAGCTGATTAGGCTTACTTGGCTAATCTTTAATCCTATAGCGGCCTGTCAAGTGTTTTACAGCATTTACGGGTGTCGCGCATCAGGCATAGAATCTAGAGGTCTAACTAAACGTTACGCAGTCTCTGAAACACCAGTCAGAAACCTTCTCTCAAAGATACATTTCCAGTGACCAATCAAAAAACATTTCAGTCTCCCAACATTTCATCAACCCAAGACCTTTGTGGCTGCGGAAAGTTGGGTGTGAAAACGCTGTCCATCACTCTCTATGTCCGGCATGAGGGACACTCTCTCTCACCAACTTTCTAAGCTTGTCTTTATGCAGGCTGAGCAGGTTGTCGTGAAAATCCCCCCTTGCCAAGCTTAATTTGTTGGCGTGTTTCGCAGATCGGAGTGTGCGTTTAGAAGGAGTAACCGTGCGTTTGTGGCCTGGTGGTTAGGCTCTCGGACTCTCAACCGTAAGGTCGTGGGTTCGAATCCCGTCAAGGACCCGACGTATTTGTCCTTGGGAAAGGCACTTGAATTTTCCTCACTTCACCCAGGTGGGAATGGGTACCCCGCTATAGACAGCGAACGATCTTGTCAGTTTGTTAGTGTTTGAGCGCTTAATCGGCTGCTTGCACTGTATATGCTTCCCGGGAAGCTGAGAATGTTTCGGAGTGAACTATGGTCTGCTGGGGTAACAAATTATAGTGTAAAGCGCATAGAGCTTGCTGTTGAGCGGGGATATGCGCTATACAAATGCTATCTATTATTATTATTATTGTACGTCTTTAAATTATATAGTTAAAAACTCGTCAGATGACGAAAGCATGCGTTAGAGCGGAGCGAGCTTAAATTTGTATGGCGTGCATTAATTTAGGCGGAGACTACTGTACCTAACCAACCATCACCAGCAGTTGAAAATTTATTGTAGGCCTAGATCTAGATCTACCCATGGCCATAGAGGTCAACTTGGGTAAGCATTCATTGGAGGGACCAGATCTAACAATAATAGGCCTAATGACACAATGACAGGTGAATGAATTATGACAGCCCATCCATGGTCCACAGCGAGAGGGGCGGATTCAAAATTTTTGACAAAGCGTCAGGCAATGAGTGACCATGCCTGGCCGCCTGAGTCTGAGGCACTGGCAGGTAAATTTGGCTGCGGGTTGATAAAATATGGTGGCCGCGGCCGCATTGGACAGTCTAGCCGTCCTAAAGTACTTATCTTAGGGCCTATCTTAACATTAGAAAACAAGTTACAAGTCTCATTCCAATTATTAAATTCAGGTATGTGCACTGTCAGTGGCAGTAAGGCACCTGGTTTCGCCTCCAAATACAAATACTTTAGGTGCTGCAAACTAAAAATTTATATTTACAATTCAGTAGGCCTATTTTTTGGGGTCAATCTAGCCATCATATAATAAGTACGGCTAACCCAGCTGTCTAGCCGTCATGCAGTCTTGCCTGCTAGTCTAGCCGTCATTAAAATTTATAAAGTATAATAAAGTACGGCTAGCCTCTTCCTTTTAAGTTTTAAGTTAATTAATAGTAATAATAGATCCCAAGACCTAGAATCTAGATCTAGATCTACACCTCACCTAATCTATTCGTGAAAAGTGTTTAGATGTCAAATTGTGTCGGGCAGTGCCAGCCATCAAGATTCTAGATCTAGATCTAGATCTAGATTCTAGTAGACTGCAAGTCGCTCCACACTTCTGTTTTTAAAATTTTGTTGTCGATCGATGTGAAACCGAAAGTAGGCTAGGCAGGGGACAGTAGTTTGTGTGAAAAGTTAGATTTAAATTGTTCTTGAATGCCTGTTTGGCACTTTATGGGGCAAAATTGGCCACCCTGGTGCTGGTGCTTTGTTCCTTTGCATTGGTCGACCTACAACTATAAGAAAAATTAATTATCTTTTTGATTTGTTGGACAAATAGCTACAGATGACATCATCGGTGTACGTGTTGGGCGGGGGGTGTACATCATGTGCTTTATTTCAACCGCTATTTTATCATCTTTATTGAAAGAAAAAAATAAGATACTATAGCTCTATATTGGCTTGGCCTCCTCTCG
>NW_004798073.1:79847-101750 GCF_000002075.1 Aplysia californica | reverse complement strand
ACCACCATACACAGAGTTAGTTTTCGTAAGCGATTTACGGTGCTTGCAACACAATTAGGTAATATAAGTGCCAAAGACTAAAAGTGTTACAAGAGAGTAACAAACAAAAAAGGAAGAGACATCAGGATGACAGATGTCTGATAAGAAGGAAGGAGCAAACCACACCACAGTACCCCCCAACCACTCAAACACAAAGTTAACACACTGGAGCAAAGAAACAACCTCAAAACTCAAAAGTAATATTTACTCAAGTCTCATTTATTTGTTGATTCTTTCATCAATAAGTATAAGCAGAGACTATGAAAGAGACAAAAATCCATACACATATGAATAGTATCTAAATCAATATAGGGCCTACGCAATTTTTCAAGCATGACTGTGAAAGACAAAAAATGTTTTGAGAGACCCTTTGGACACAGACACACCATGATCAGTTATTCAGTGAAATGACATACACACACATAAACCCTGAAAAATACCACCAATTGCTTCACAATGCACCATGCATCTGGCACACTGTTTAAATTACACATAAAATATAAACCACATTTTACTAATGAAAAGGATACACCAAAATGTCCTATTTTATTTTTGTTACAATAATAAAACATAAAAATTGTAGGTTTACTACTCCCCTTCAACACTGAGAGGTTATTTGAGAGGAGAGACTTCCATATTCAAAGTTTATCTCCGACAGACTGAGCCATATAGGTGGAGAGCCTTGAAACTACCCATTGAGGAATAACTACTGTCATCCATCTCACAGCCAAGCATGATACCAACTGCATTAAAATTGTCCTTGAAACAAAAACATTCCATTTCCAGCTGTACTCACAGTTGTTCTTTTTATTTCTATCTTGTTGGAACTTCTACTTTTAGAAAAAAAAAATGTCGGATAATAGACAGACTTGCTTCAGCATATGTGTAGCCTATGCATTCAAAATAACAAATTCATTAAGTACAAAAATAGTGAAACTTGTGCATCACTAACAATACATTTTAAGGACTTTTGCGAAAAGAGATCAATAAGTTTTGAGCTTGAATTTACTTGAAAATACAAACTTCTCAGTAATATGACAATACAGACAGATTAAGGAATCATTTCTTTGAAGCAAAAGAGCACAGGAACACAACACTTTCACATTGACACAAAAGTCTAAGACCAAGGTTCAGTTTTAGACAGATGGAAGGACAGTCATTAAAGTACAATGTAAGATCTAGTGATAATCAACATGGCTTCATAAAAAAAATCTTGACGTTATCTGAACTGTTCATTTACCTGGTATCAGACTTAACATTTTTTACCAAAAACTTGTAGTCAGATTGTTCACCAGGCATGAAAATGGAGCAAGATGTTTCGAGCTATGAAAGAAACTGCCATAAAAGTACCCCTGGAGTGCATCAGAAGCTCAGGAATTGAACAATTTTCAAAACATTGCAAAACTTACAATCAGTTTTTATGTTCATTTCGAAAAGCAAAAACAAACTTTGTCTTTTTCAGTTTGTGAGAGAAAATAATTGACAAGACTCCTAAGTTCTAAATGACACAACCAGTAAACTTCTTGTGGGTGCGAGCATTACTTTAAAACTCTTCTCTCTTTTCTATCTCAGTCTCAGGTAGACACAACAATGTGATACATGCTGCAACAACAGAGAATAACACTAATCCTGTACTGTAGTTCTTTCTTGAACTAACAGGAAAGACCTGAGGGAAAGAATCAACATGGGAGATTGCGACTTACATGTCTTTATGGCTCAGAGGCAGATAGTGAACCTTTCTTCTAGTCAACTGATCAGTCACACTGTTGTTATCTCTGGCATCATTAGAGACTGAAATTGTCCCTTGCCCAAAACTCCACAGAGAGGTCTCATTTCTTTGATCAGAGACGAGTTTTGCAGCCTTCTCAACACAGCACAGGTTATCTAATGTTTAAGTCATACAAATGACTTCCTTTCAAATAGTACTAGAAGCAGTGCCTAAAAAATCATGCGAACAACCTCCCTCCAACTGGAATCAACCCTGTAATGATTTCAACAAGGAAACTTCACACGGCAGTCTATCTCACAGACCGAACTAACAGCTAGTCTACTTCCAAGATGGGACAATATGGCACAGTAATGAGAAAGAACAAACTTCATTGAACAATAAATATAAACAACAGAAAGACAGCAAGATGTGAAAATGGACAAGTCACCAAACACAACGCAGTGTTGGTAATACTGTTCATAAATGGTGCCCACAAGCTGCAGGTCATGGTAATAATATGTAAGTGTTCTCTTTGAGCATGAAGTGAGGGAACTTATTGCACTAAAGAATACTGTACACCAACAATCAGTGACAATGATGACATACTGCCAGCAGCACTTTCTATGTCTTGTCTAAATCAGTTACAGCATATTTTCCCCACATTCTCATTTATACCAAAGAGTCTACATAACAAGATGGGCCACTTCTCTCTTTGAGCCAATTAAAAAAGTGTCCTCAAAATTCGGTGGCGCCCTCTTCGCAAAAGCGCACCTTTTGCGAACAGAGTTATCCTACTTGAGTTTAAAAAATCAAAGTGAAACTAGCAAGATTTTGAATGAATTTCGGAAGAACGCTTTTTTAAAATGGTTATGCTGACAAAAAACCTCTTCCGGAGGAAAGGGTGATTGTTTTCTTCGTTTAATTTGACTTAAGAATGAAAGGCTAGAGGTCATTAAAATAAAAAACAACTAAAACTCCACACTGAACGAACCCGAACTGCTGATGAACAGCAGTCGATCTGCGCACGCAAGGAGGTGCTATTCCTATTCTTCTTCTGGAAAAACGAAAGAGAGCTTCAAAACAGACTGCAGCGCCATCTGAAGCAAAGAGCATACTTCCTGCGGACACTTTTTTGCCTGAGTGGCCCATCTTGTTATGTACTATCTTTGTTTATACCAAATGATTAAAAAAAAACCCACAAGTAATCAAATCTAATCTGAATAAGAATGCAGAGCTATCATGATAAAAAAAAAGTTTCATGAATGAACCTAGTGAAAGAAATCACATAAGCACAATTAATCATATCAAATGGTGATTTAAAATGAATGCGTACTGTAATGCGCATGGGAAAACATTTGTGCATGAACATGAGCAAGCCAATAGCTGTGTGTCTAAAACAATATTGAAACATACACATAAACGCGCACACATTCACATTCAAATACATACACAAAAATATACATTAACAGTAACAGTAACACACATACTTAAAGACACATAAACACAGATATAGTCAAACACCTACACAGACACAAACACACAACCAAACGCACACATATGGAAATAAAATGCAGAGAAATTGAAAAATTTCGCCCTGTCAAGAACATCTGTGAGCCCAACAGCAACCTATAAAAAGACAAATAAACTTCAAATAGCTCAAGAGTTGTCTGACAGGAAATGCACATGGCCTTCTATCTAGAAAGAAGAAAAAGTGCAGTTTCCTACA
This sequence comes from Aplysia californica, assembly GCF_000002075.1. Taxonomy (NCBI): domain Eukaryota; kingdom Metazoa; phylum Mollusca; class Gastropoda; order Aplysiida; family Aplysiidae; genus Aplysia; species Aplysia californica. The sequence goes on along the minus strand of NW_004798073.1, from coordinate 98,277 downwards.
TTTGCTCAATAATAGTAGTTGTAGCATGGTTCGCAGACAAAAAAGAAATGAACATTTAGTTTTTTTAAGGCAAAGGTCCACGTTTGATCTCAAGAAATCTACACCATTGTACAATAACGCATATATAACCGATAGAAATTGCTCTGAAGATGATATGCTTTTTTTTCAAAATTTAGAATCTGAACTGCCACAACATAATATTTCTTGAGCACTTGCAGCCGAAACCACAGATTACGAAACTGCGGTTCAAAGAGAAACAACATTTTCGTTAAATAGATTTGAACATCTGGCCAAAGATATAAGCATCCACCGGCGGCAAAACTGTCATATGAAAAACTTGCCTTCTCCTCATTGTAGCTGAAAACGCTTTATTCCTGAAAACAGAAAAACTATCACTTTCTCTCACTTTTCTTTATTCTTACAACGCACAATGTACTTCCTACACAGACTTTTGATCTCTAAAATCTCTTAAAAAGTGAGTGTACATTTTATGCAGGTACACTTTTAGATATAGCTTTTATAGAGTAAAATACTGAATACGATTCAAGACTAGAGAAAAGAAATGTTAAAGCCAAGAGTACATTTCAACTTGAGTACATTATACAACTTTTTACTGTACAAGGCAAAGACATACATACTGGGGGCATATACTGAACTTAACTCTTTTCTTACCAGGCCAAAATCCACCACTGGCCTAGGGCTTTTCTTGACCTATTTTTACGCCCCTACCCTGACAAAGGAAAATGTCAAAATATCCAACTAAACACACACAAACCATATCATATGGCCCATCAAACTGAGGGTTAAAAAATAATCTATCAGAAGGCGATACAATATTGACGAATTATTTCAATTATATTACTTTGGGGTTTCTAAAAGTGATTATGCAATATCGAAGGTGTCATATGAAATCAACAATTTTCCAGCTTTGAAATGTCATATCTAAAAAAGTGCAACAACAGCATCATTCAAACTTCCCAAGTAGGTTGCCTCAAGTAAAGCGAACAAATGCTGAAAGTCATGTATTTGTACCTAATATAGAAGTGAATTTATGAGACATATACTGAAGTCAGGGGAGCCCTTTTTTTTCTCATATTTACGTTTCGAAGGGGACAAAAAAAGGCGCTGAAATGACTAAAAATCGTCTCTCAGTGCTATATTTTTTTTCGTATCTGCTGACACGAAGTCTATTCTATTATTTTGAAACGTGGATCGATCGAGCACTTCGTTTCTTTTCATTACTAGATTGGAATAGATAGTGAGCCACTCGAGCCGTATTTTGCGGCTCCCGGTACAGCGAGGCCAGGTCCATGAGCCTGCAGCTCGTGGTAGGGAAAGTGGTTAATGGTGGTTTTTTAACCAGATCAATAAACCCCTATACACCATGAAAATATTGGAATAAAAGCCTAATTTCACAGTCTAGTTGCATCCTATCAATATTAAAGAATAGAAACAACAAAAAAAACAACAAAAAAACCCAAAAAAACAATCAGTTTCCACATTCGCACCATACGCATTACCAGTCAATCAGAGTAAAATATTGAAAAACACCTAAAACAAAACAAAATAAACAGAAAACCCCCCCAAAAACCCTGTGAAATTATTTTATGCACCTACCAGAGATATGATAGAATCTTCATGGCTCAGAAAAAAACACCTTTCAAGAATCAAACTGCTTTATATATATATGAAAAGAGTAGACACATTAATGGTTGTTTTGAACACATGGCAAACTACATGGTGCACAATACCCCAACAAAATAAGTCGTCCACTTACTGAGGTGCGAACACAAAAGTACAAAGTTAAAGTGGGGGGAAAAAAGGTATAAAAAGCATGTTTGAAAAGTATACTTCCAACAGTGAGATTGAAAAGTATACTTCCAACAGTGTGGACACAAGAGTAATAAATCAAAGGGAGGGGGAAAAGGTATAAAAAAAGCATGTTTGAAAAGTATACTTCCAACAGTGAGATTGAAAAGTACACTTCCAACAGTGTGGACACAAGAGTAATAAATCGAAGGGAGGGGAAAAAGGTATAAAAAAAGCATGTTTGAGAAGTAGCAGCAGTCCTCAATGACAGAAGTATAATACGAACCCTCACATGTCTGAAATCTGAGCACGGAAATGAATTATACGAAAACTCTGTGAGTCAATGTCATTCTTCCCTGATACAAAAAAAGGAGCTTTTTATTACACACTTTCTCAGAAAGCGCATACATCCATGCACAAATAATATACATACGAAACACAGGGTTAAGAATTTATCTGAGGTATTTCAAAAGCTGCATTTATTACAGAACAGAATTTGACAAGTTGAGACAACATCTACAAGTATCAGTCTCATTCACTAATCATTCGCACTAAACAACAAAACAGATACAGTTACAACACGGTTCTCTATATTTGTGTGTGTGCCTGGTGAAAGGTACCAAATAATGCATTTTGAAGAGTCCTATTTTTTTGCATAGTCATGTACAGAGATCATTTCTGAAAAATGTGCTTTTTGAATTTTTAAGATATCTTCAGGAGGTTGTGAAATATGGGTGATTTCGTAAGGCAGGGTACGGGAACAAAGTTTTGAGAAAAACGGCTTTTAAGTTTTCCCTGTGTTTCTGCTTCGAATAGATAGATCTACGCTTCGAGACGACTAGACAACACATTCGCTACTCGCAAACCAACTTTAAAAACCAGCTAAGATAAAAGAACAGCTTAAAAGTGTTTATATTACGTCTTCAAAAACGTCTTCACCACCACCTTGAGCAAGAATTTTCAAAAAATAGATCTAGGTTTGCGCAGCGCAGAAAAAAGCGATACAAGTTTGCTCTGCAAAAAAACCGAAAGGGTTTGGATGCGCAAAGCATCGCTTTATTTACATAATCTAGATATTCATGTGCACTACTCGCCATTAGAGAGGGGGGAGAGAATAACCTAAATTTTGGTATGCATTGTAATTGGGTTGACTTTATGAATGGACAAGAGAACCCATCCGCAGTGTTTACTTGGAAAACCAATTTCTTCACGCATTTTTTGGGATTATGCAATATACCTTGTGTTATAAAACATCTTAAAAAATGTATTTTAGAGTAAAATAAACTCAAATCCTTATGAATATTGATATATTTTAATGGCTAAAGAATCCATTTTTAATGGAACTTAGTTTTTGTCAAAAAATATATTTTTGACCTTGAAGCCTGATATCTCTGTTCGAACAAATATGTCTTTTGGTACCTTTCTCCAGGCATGCTCACATTTGTGAAAGGCATGGGTATACAAATTGTTTCAACACCGTTAGGTTACGTAACAGCTGAGCACTCAAATTCAACATCCATATCCAATAAGATCCGAGCTACGAAGTTCCAGAACGGCTACAGTAAGGACTGGAAACCATAGTCACCTGCGTCATAGTCTCACATGTCACCAGCTGAGCTAATTGTGCATTCGTCAAATTTTGCACGATTTAACAGTATTCATGTCAAAGAAAGCAAGCAAGCTGGAGAGGAAAACGCAAGAACAGGCATAACAACAAAAGAAACTTTTTTCTAGCAAACACATTATTCATATAATGGATATCGGTACCATAAATGTTTCATAACATTCATCGAAGAGCATTCCAAAAACTTTTTGACCCGGTTTTACACAGGGTCAGCCAAAAAACTGGAGTCACTCACGTTTTCCTGCTAAAAGAACAATATGAAATATGCTGAAGCGTTCGACAAATGATTTGCCAAAATGAATAAATCATGGGCATTTATGCAAAACACTTGTAAGACCAAATGTTGTCCGGACATAATGAGTATTCAAGTTGATAGGGTGACAGGAGACACCACAAGCAACTAACAGCTGCCAATTGTATCCAAACTAGTTTTGGTTCTTAGCTATACACAATGACTCATTGGGCAAATTCCCTCACAGACATTTGCCTGCTTTATTTAATACATACAAGCAAAACTATAGTATTCTCTAGTGAGTATTTCAAATACAGAGGGGTGTGCATTTAATGACACTTTCTGAGGTCATGCGCAAATTGACAGTTGTTTCATGATATCCTTCAGAAATCTTTCATAAAAATGAACTCCCAACATGATTTTTTATCATGTGTAAAGGAGAAGAGACAGCGTTGAGTTGCTTAAGTAGCATGTTCAGTTATGTTTCAAAAGCCACAAAGGCATGAATGAGATAAAGTAATGAAAGGTTCTTTAAGAGTCCGCGTTTTTATATCCGATTCAAATGATGAAATTGAGACATTTTGAATGTCATTTACCATATTGCCGAGCGATTTAAATTATCAAGACAAAAAGGACCATACTCTAAAAATGCACAAAAAAGTTTATACATATATATATTTTTTTTTTATCGTAGAGGGTTTTACGGCGCTCGCAACTGCATAAGGTCATATGAGCGCCAAGGGGTAGGTGTCAACAGAGAAGTCTTTACAGGGAATAAGACTTATTCTGCTCACCTCTTTAGCTTCTACAGCACAAGGTCTGCTTCGACTATCGAGGCACCCCGAAAATAGCAGGTCACAAGAGAGTGACAAAAAAGTGTGTTTCACGGTGCAACAGTTCCTTTAGAAAAGTGTCTCTGCCCAAAAGTGATCCTTTCTATCTTTACACAAGACTCACCATGCCCACTCCACACAAAGCAGAGACACAAGTTGAAAGGCCATCAAAAAAGGGCAAAAATAGAACAGAAATGAACAGAACAGACTGTACAAACAGGGCCCTGGAAATTCAAATAACAAAATATAGGACACTTGCAGCAAAAAAGGAAAATCCATAGACATGGAACAAAAGAAAAGAATGTCAGGAAAAGGCTACTCCCTGAGTGTATGTTCTTCTTTTCTTCCATAAGCTGATAAAATACCTTTTTGATTTTTGGCGCCAGATTTTTAAAATCTGTTGAATCGAAAGCCTGATCGATTATTCGAATTGTGTGAAAAAATCAAAGGGAAACAGACTAGTTTTTAAATAAACTAGAATTCAAATTCTCGGAAAAACACCTTTTTTTAAAATGGTTACGCTGAAAAAAACCCTCTTGATCTCCAAACTGCTGGGAATATTAAAAAAAGGCGTTTTGTCAGCTTATGGCAGTATTGTTACAACTTGTCTTTTTAGTGGACGGAGATAACCATTAACATCTTGTGCTAGATCTGAAACAGACACTGGCAGTTATGGTTTGCCACTCATTTCTCTGTTCGATTGCTTACAAAAAAAATATATATACATCATAACTATCTTTCCTAGTCACCCATCTGTTTAATTTTTCTTTAAAGTAAGTTGTTTTTGGTCCACTCTTGCCCCTTGTCTTCTATTTTTCCAATGAGAGCAAGGCCTTTATGTCAATTCAAAAGTCCCAGAAACCACATTTGGACACTGTTACTTTGGGAGAGAAAAGTAAGGATGAAAAAGCTAACCTAGGAATCAAGGAAAATAAAACTACATGTAAGCAGAAATAAACACATGTAGGAATAACATAACCACAAAAAAGTTTGCTCAATAAACTACACAATATCAATATCAGGCAGAAAATGTAACCAATGGTGAGATATGTTTCCAAAAAAAACAAAAAATCCACCTAGAAAAGGCCAAATTTACTACACAAGCGAATACGGGGACATGACCTAGCTCAAAACATGACATGTGTTGTAATTGTAGATGTTCTATGCCCCCATCGACACAGTTTACATCATTTAGGAGGCAGGCTGCTCCAACCCTGTTTACTGTTTGTCAAGGCTGACCTGGGCTGAAAAGGATGCAACATTTCAGCAGACAGACAGAGAAACTGGACCAAAAACACTTCTCCTCATGGAAATCATGTCTTTAAGGGGCAGCAGAGAAAAGCTTAACCACTACACCACAGAAACCGGTCTTTAGGGAAAACCCTGTATGCTTTTACACTGCATGCATAATAAAGAAAAAAGAAAAAAATCATTCATGTCAATGATAGATACGAGTAATCACAAATAAGAAAATATAGAACACTGAATTCAAACAAGAACGATGATATCATTACAGAATTAAGTATTATAATCAGCCATTTCGGTCAGACCAAAGTTATGATTAAAATAAAAGAAAAGAATGATGACAAAAGGCTTGAAAGACAAATGCAGGAAAAGGAAGCACTGTTGGTGATCTTCACAAATCTCGTCAAGCCTGTACAGGACAATGTTCCTGGAACTGTATTGCTCTTTGTCAAAACAATATGCCTACGTCATGGGCAGGAAACATTTTGTAGTCTTGATGCAAATTTAAATGCCTCTGAATTTCCTGAATCTAAATATATACACTTATTGATAGAAATGGTAAGAATTTAATCTTAATGTGCTCCCCCAAAAAACCTTCTTGAATCTGAAAAACAACATTTTGTTGTCTTGATGCAAAATTAAATGCCTCTGAATTTCCTGAATATATATATATGTACACTTATTGGTAGAAATGACAAGAATTAATCTTAATGCCCCTCAAAAAACCCTTTATGAATCTGAAAAACAACAGCTTTGAATCTCATTGCAAGAAAACATTTACAATATCAATAAAAAATACACCGGCAAGTAAGAAAATGTCTTTTCACTTATACCCTCTCCCAAAAGGAAATTGGTATATATATATGTAGTTATGATCTCAACAAAAAATTTCATTGAGACAAACTGAAACACGAAAGAAGAATTCAGTAAATTCATTACATCATTGAAAAAAACCCAAAACATTATTACTCAACTTTCTCTTCACATGGATAAATCATCATTGACAGAAAAAAAAGAGCGGTTGGTTTTCCAAACGAGAACATTATTGTCAGAAACAAATTCAAGGGAAATGAAAACGAAGCAGGGAAGAAAGCCCAATTTCTCAAAGGCCAGATCACAACAGTCATACGGAACTGTTATTGGACCAGACGGCCAACTCCCTATTGCCAGCAACAGAAAACTCCTCAACCGATCAATCAATACAGTTTTAAGATTTTCTTAGTGAAAGAGAGCAAAAACAAAAATGTAGTGATGGACACAAAGATGTTCACATTTGACAATGTCTTCTACAAATAAATTTACAGCATGCTGGTCCAGATTGACAGATATAGTAACAGCATACATTGACAATGTCTTCTACAAATAAATTTACAGCATGCTGGTCCAGATTGACAGATATAGTAACAGCATACATTGACAATGTCTTCTACAAATAAATTTACAGCATTCTGGCCCAGATGTGGTAGCAGCACACATTGACAAAGTCTTCTACAAATATATTTACAGCATGCTGGCCCAGATTGACAGATATAGTAACAGCATACATTGACAATGTCTTCTACAAATAAATTTACAGCATGCTGGTCCAGATTGACAGATATAGTAACAGCATACATTGACAATGTCTTCTACAAATAAATTTACAGCATGCTGGCCCAGATGTGGTAGCAGCATACATTGACAATGTCTTCCACGTGAGTCTGCAGGCTGTAGAGAGGCAGGTTTGGCGTGTCTGGGGAGTGCATCACATCTTCCATAGGAGGGTCCTTCATCACAACACACAACTCCTGGGAAGCAGACAAAAGAATATGAGGTTTTAGTTTTACTTTTAGTATGAGTTTTATGGCACTTGCAACACAATATGGTCTATAAAAGACGAAGATTAGAGGCATAACAAGAGAATAACAAACACAAAAAAGGAGGAGAGATAAGGGTGACAGATTTTTTAAAGGAAAGAAGGAGCAAACTACACCAGAGCACCGGCCAACCACCCACAAATATGAGGTTTATTCAAGTTGAGTCAGTATCTCAACCTGTAGGAATCTCAACAACAATTTCTTCCTAAAGCTTCAAACACAGACGAGTTCATTTACACCACAACTTAGAAAGAGCTTAACTCCTCTGCTATTTCGCTGGGTCATAACACATAAGCACAGTAGCGGCAGTATTTATAAATACAACAGGTTGATTTGGAGTTTCATAATAACTTTTTCCATTTGTGGGCTCAAGGAGAGCCTTAATAACTACCCAAAATACTTTGGTTTAAAAACTAATCCATCCATAAGATACTTGAACCTGGGCCACCTGCACCACAATTGAACGTCTTGAATTTCAAACATTTATCTTTAGTTAAATACCAATACTTCAGGTGGTTTTTTTTTCCAGTAGCAATTTTGCATGCAACATCATTGAAATAGTAAGAATAGTTTCAAAGTCACTTTAGTCCATAGGGAGATCAATGACACTGTCAATGAATACAGTGAGAATAAATGAGCCTCATTATCAGAACACAGAACCAAACAAGAAAAACAAAAAATACAATAGGTTTCTTTCTCGTCTTAGAGAGGCAAGTCTGCTCTTTGAGCCACAGGAAGTCTCAATAAAATCAAACATTCATCGATGACTGAAAAGATAATTTCTATTCAATTGATACAAGAATCTGTCTGTTTTCTTTGACCAATGCCATGTCTTAGTAAAAGCAAATATTACTTAAATGAGAAAATCAATTTCTTTTTCATTGTTCACCAAAGTGTGCTAGAACATACCGTGTTTCCAGCAGCCTCGTTCAGCGACAGCATGGCAAACATGTCCAGATTGTTGGAGTTGAGGACAACCTGTTTTGAAAAGCATAAGAAGATTGCAAGTAAAACACATTTTTAACTAAAATATTAACATTCAAATAATTGTACAGTCATGAGGTTTGGGAGGGACAGCAACAACCCATGTAACTTTGCCTCAAAACATCGGTGTACATAATGGCCATCCATGACATGTACATAATGGCCATCCATGACATGTACATAATGGCCATCCATGACATGTACATAATGGCCATCCATGACATGTACATAATGGCCATCCATGACATGTACTTAATGGCCATCCATGACATGTACATAATGGCCATCCATGACATGTACATAATGGCCATCCATGACATGTACTTAATGGCCATCCATGACATGTACATAATGGCCATCCATGACATGTACATAATGGCCATCCATGACATGTACATAATGGCCATCCATGACATATGTTCTTTTCACAGATTCCCTCTTCTCAGGGTCCTTTTCTAATTTAAGCATCGGAACACACAATATAATATATTGGGATTTAAAAAACACTGTGCAATGTGGCACTTGGAAAATAATGGTCTTCAATTAAAAATCTCAAAAACATGATTACGGGCTTGGTCTTCCAAGACCGCAGCATGTCGCTACTTCAGAATTATAAAGTTCTATCTGACATTTTGGGTCATTTTGAGTTATTAAAACCATGAGATAACAAACCCAAATGTATTATCTGCTCTATCGAAATCGTAAGACTATTCAGAGTCCTTATAAAGATACTCAAAGAACTGCATTCGAAGAAGATTGATAATATGTGAAACTCAAAATCTTTGATGTCAAATTCCTCAAAACTAGGTACTGAGCAGATAGAACTTTGTCATTCTGAGGAATCCATATACAGGCAAACCTGTGTAAGACGGCCACCCATTGTCAAGGAGAAAAGTGGCCGTATAAGACAGGTGGCTGTCTTAGCCAGGACTGATCAAGATGAAGAAAACATACCATTCCCATCTGAGGTCCCAATCGAAAGTAGCCGCATTGTTGTTGTTGATGTTGTGGTTGTTGGTGGTGGTGGTTTGTATTTTGTTTGTAATTTTTATTTTGTTGCTGATTTTACACAAGGGTGACAATAAAACGAAATGAAGACGGAGTGCCGTGTTAAAACAAACACATGGGTCGCCACCAAACTTGACGTCCTTTGTGACCACTCATCTCACTTACGATTTGTGTATCAGGTCTGGGCGGGGTTTATGGGTTATGAGGGATCACACGCTTACCTCACCAGCAACTGAAAATTGGTAGCTACTGGTCAACAGTGGGAGGGGCCTACGCAACATGATCGGTTGGAGGGACTACCTAACAACAACGACAGGTGATTGAATTATGATGGCTCTCCCATAACGCCAGGGGCCAATGCACAATTTATGACAAAACGTAATGGAGTCACTAAGGTGGCCGTCTAAGACAGGTGTTATTGCTTGGAATGATAGGGGTTGTGTGTTAAAATATGGTGGCCGTGGCCGCGTTGGACAGGTGCCCGTTTTACACAGTTTAATTATATAGAAAAAACGCAAGGGGGGAAATTGAAAGTGGCCGTTTGTACAGGTGACCGTCTTATAGAGGTAGCCGTCAGGGCAGGTTTGACTGTATAAACATGAGGTATTCTGGGGAGGTAATAAGGAGGGAACCCCTTCCGGTATTGTGAAATAAAGTTTCATCTCACCAGGTACTGAGTTTTCCTGTCAGTGCTGGTGAAGCAGCGATGGGCACGAGGGTACTTGTTGATGAGTGCGGTGAACAAGCCTCGGTACCAATGCAGGGGCATGTGGAACAGCGGGGTCAGCTGGGGGTCAACCTCACGCAGTGGCGTCGTGCTCACCTTCTCCAGGAGCTCACAGAACTCACTCGAGCTCAGTGGACTCAGAGTCTGAGGGCAGAAATGAACAGATGGAGAGGGTTGGACTGAGGGAGAGAGGCAGAGGGAGAGAGAGAGAGAGAGGGAGAGAGAGAAAGAGAGAGAGAGAGAGAGAGAGAGAGAGAGAGAGAGAGAGAGAGAGAGGGAAAGCGAGAGAGAGAGTTTTTATGCATGAAGGAAAATATTAGTGCAGAGATTGGCATGTGCTTCTTTGAAGCAGTTTCTTTTTCTTTTTTCTTTTTTCATGTCTTGCCCATTTATAAAAGATTTACACCATCTGATTAAAAGAAAAAAGTGTGTATGAAAGTGTCCAATAGTGTATTACTTGCATACTCAGTATGACATGTAACTGTCACAGATAGAGATTCAAGGATTATAGATGCAAGACAATTATTATGTGGGATTGCATTAAGTAATGTTAGCGTTAGTCCTGTTTTCCTCTGCTCCAATGAGTCACGAGGGACGTGGGCACCCTCTATCTCGTTTCCTACTGGAACAATCTTTAATACTACCGTGAAGTTCCGAAATGGTGGGCACAGTCTCTGCTAAAGTGAAATTGTTTGTGTTAGCCTATTCTATCCGGCCAAGACAAGAGTCGAGAGGAGCTAAGTAGGAAGACAGTACAGTGGCAGGTATGTTGGGTATTCCTAAGCAGGTTGTAGGTAGCAAGTTGGCAAACAGGTAATGAACTTAAAAAATGTAGCATTCTACTCGCGGGTCATTTACCCCAAATATTCATTTCGCGTCCTAATAAATTTGCGTAGATTCTGATGCAGGATCTTCGAACCTGAGTCGAGAGGGCACAATTTACACATAATATTGTATCTCCTCGCCTCAGGTGGAGCGACCTCAAAACTCCAAAATCAAGTAGGCCTACCCTGTGTCTGGATCCCCAACGTCTCATCCAAGATAGGTATAATGCCAATGCTGATGTTAGGAAGCAATTCCTACAATTAACGAGTCAATATTGTGCAGGTGCTGGCTAAATGTGCTTTTGATGGATAGAAATGACTAGAGTGAAAGTGGGAGGGAGAAAGAGAGAAAGAGAGAGAGAGAGAAAGAGAGAGGGGGAGTGAGAGAGGGGGGAGGGGAGATGGCGAGAGTGGAAAGGCTTAGTGGCTAGGAATGAATATGTCAGGGATGATATAAAGATATAGGGTTGGAGAAGGTAAACAGACAGACAGCCATACCAAGACAGAGAGAGACAGAGACAGAAGGACAGAGAGAGAAATAAGGGGAATGAAAAGAAGGGAAGAGAGAGAGGGGGAATTGTAGAGAAAAAGAGTGAAAGCGAGGAAGGCTTTGAAGCAATTCATTGAGGGGGAGGGCGCCGGGGAAAAAAATTAGACTGCAAGACATTTGAGCCTTTTGTTAGACCTGTCCAGATTAGGAAGTTAAAAGCAAGTTAAAAACCAAAATTTCTGCTTCAAAACTGACACATGTAGAAAACTGCACTCACGCTGTCATCAGATTCCGTTGGCTTCTTCCCCTGATCCTCACTCTCGGAGTAGTGGATGAGCAGTCGCTGCCACAAGTAATCCCGTCTGCACTTCTTCTTGGACATTTCCACCATCTCTAGGATTCTCTCTCTGCCAGTCATCAAACAATGAAACACAATATACATGAGAACGTTAATTCAAAGGACAGAATAGTAAAACAGTTCACAAGCTAATAGAAAACAAAGCTGCCATCTTAACAGCACAGAATCTTTGACTTCTGATACAGAAGCCATGACTTGAACACTCTGAATAGTTTCCCATTCAGTTTAGTGGGTTGGTTCCAAAGAAAAGGACATTGTAAAGTTACAAATATCTTTCTCAAGAATATCACAATTTGCACAAAGGAAGTCAAGTAGCAATTGCTTTGGCCGGTAAACTGACCTGACCTTGCTATCACAAACTGACCCATCCCTCATCACCACAAACACTGACACATCCCTCATCACCACAAACACTGACTCATCCCTCATCACCACAAACACTGACCTATCCCTCGTCACCACAAACACTGACCCATCCCTCATCACCACTTAACAACTGACCCATCCCTCTTCACCACAAACTGACCCATCCCTCTTCATCCTTTGACCATAAACTGACGCGACCCACATTATCACAAACAGACCTGACTGTCATCACCATAAACAGACCTGACTGTCATCACCATAAACTGACCCGACCCTCATCATCACAAACAGACCTGACTGTCATCACCATAAACAGACCTGACTGTCATCACCATAAACTGACCAAACCCTCATCACAAAAAAAAATAAAAAAATAAAAATCTGACCACACCATTGTCCCCACAAACTGCGTACTGACCTGCCCTTGTCACTCTGCCTCTTGAGGGCATTATACAACATGAGCTGATGGACGTTGGAGTAGCCACGGTAGTTGACATGCTCCTTCCTCATGCCGATGTGCTGTTTCACCGGGACTGGCTTGCCCTGGCTCTCAACGTCTAGCTCCTCCCTCTCGCTGTCCACCGAAGCTGAGGAGAAAAAGTCACATTGTTCTTCACTTCTGCAAAATCTTAATACCCCATATTACAAAAACATGCTAGAACATGAAGGTTAATTACATCTATAATATTAGTATATTATTTAAGCATGATTTATGTCTACAATATATGATATATATGAATGGTTTTCTACCAATTCAAAAAAGAAAAAAAAATATATTGTCTAAGCAGAGAAGACTACAGGCATAGGTTAAGATTTTCAAATGAAGATGTATAAAATGTTTTATTTTATCTTTTATCTGTATCATCTTACTTCCTACAAATGGCTTATTCATCTCTATCATTATTATCTAGTTTTATATGAATGGCATCTATTTCTATGCCATTATCTGATTTTGTGCAAAAGGTACATTTATCCATTTAATTACAAATCCCATATAGAAGGCTTATCAATCTGTTCCAATTTCTGATCTTTTCAAGGAAGGGTTATTCATCTGTATTATTTATTGGAAAATAAAATATAAAAAGGCTTTTATTTTTATCATTATTATCTTATCTTATATGAAAGTAAATCATATATTAAGGGCTCATTTATATGTATCATCATCTTATCTTATATAAAAGTCTTATAACCTTTATTAAAACTTTATCTTACGTGAAGGGCTGATATCACCTTCTCTTACATGAAAAGTATATCTTGTGTGAAAAGCTTATCCATTGTATCTTCATCCTATCTTATATGCAAGCAAATTTATTCATATCATCATCCTACCTTATACAGAATAATTATTTCACAATATCATTATCTTAACTTATAGGAAAGGCACATTATATAAAAAGCTTATTTACTAGCATCATTACCCTGTCTTATATATGGAATGCTTATTTCCCAGTTAGATAATCTTAATCTGAAAGGCTTATTGGCTATCTATCTATCTGTACCATTCTTCAATCCCGACTTACTGGCAGATTTCTTCCTGTGCCCCACATTCCCCAGGTGACCTCTGAACTCCCCGAAAGCCTTCTCCAGCGTTCGGATCGGGTAGCAGTCTCGCTGTCTGGTGAGAACCAGGAAGTATTTCAGCACCAGCTTCATGGGGTCATCGGGTGTACCGGGTGTGCTGCCCCCACCACCGCCCCCTCCCCGCCCCCAGTTGTTGATGATGAGACAGGCGTTGTAGAGTTCGGGTTTGAGTCCAGACTCCTCCTCACCGTCCGTCGACTGGCCTCGGAGCTGAAGTCGGTCGTGCTGCACCAGGGCAAATTTGTCACCCTGCAGAATACACGAGAGAAAAGTTTCACAACCAAGCTTGTGACTTTATATCTTTCCTACTTTGCTCACAGGCTTAAAAAGATAAATTCAATAACCGTATTTTGAACACAAGATTAAGTAGCAGTATCCTTCACCCTGCTGCACAAAGTGAAAGTTAACAAGAGAATTCTGTAAGCTGGAGTCATGACTGAAGATATGTAAAAAATGTTGACCCATGACAGGGTGTTTATGCATGTGTGTGTGTGTGTGTGTGTGCGCGTGTGCGTGCGTGCATGTGTGTGTGTGTGTAAGTGTGTGTGTGTGCGCGCGCGCGTGCGTGCATGTACGTGAGCATGCTGGTGTTGAAGATTTAGGGGCTTAACGAGAAAACTCCGAGTACTCTAAGGTATCCAATAAGCGCCCCTCCCCCTGCGCTTATTAATGTTCAGATTTTTTGTGCATCCCCCCTTTATTCCATCCCCCCCCATTTATCATTTTCCAGCTTGCCACGACTGATGATCATGTGAAACATTATATCTAGAATCCAGATATCTGAATGAAACTTCTTTTTGTTGAAAATGGCAAATTACTCTCAGTGTTAGTACCAGTAGCGGGTTGGCTACCTCAATTTTCTGTCAATTTTTAAAACTTTTGTACATTGGTTTATATTTTTTTAATGAAACTGGTTTGCTCCTAAATGGGAAAAGTTGTCACAGTAACTTACTAAAATCACTAAAATTTCATGATCTCCTGTTCTTTTATTCACTGAAGGAGAAATAAAACAGATTTGTTCCTTCTAGTACAGGGGTATGAGTTGAATGTACCACCCTCTCCCCGTTGATTAATTTTGGACCACTCGTCCATTCCCCCCCCCTGCACACCTATTCCTATTGTTTATTCGATACCTTAGAGTAAACACACATTTGAGACTGCAAAGGACTGACACATTTCAAGCCCTTTCCAATTTCTGTATCAGGATCAAGGAACTTCATATGATCTTACTTTCTCCCAACTTCTCTTCATAAGGTCCTAACCTAAAACTATTATTTTTCTGTATATCATATTTTGTAACTGCTAATCTGTTCAAGACCTTATCTTAAAGGTACAATTTTGTTCAAGATCTTATCACAATTTCTCACTAATTTATCCACTCTTTTAACTAATTCTCTTTATGAGAACATAGAACTACTTTCAAAACCTCTGCTTCTGCATTTTAAATAAAAACAGTCTCCAGCAACGCCAGTATATTCTAAATCAAAATAAACTATGAATGTATAAAACGTGAACCAAATAAAAGGTTTATCTACAAATACAACCTGCATCTCATAGTTACAAACCTGCTAATACATACCAAGGCTGTAAATTCTTTAACATTACACAATGTAATTTACCACACACACACACCCAAATCTGTTATGATATTTCAAGGAGAGTGGTATGAAGTCAGAGCGATATATTTTCTTAAGCTTATACTATGAAGCTTATTGGAAGCACAGAAAACCTTGAGAACATAGGGAGAAAACAAAGAAAAGGGAAGACTGAAAAAACACAACCCCAAAACCCCCCCCCTTTATAACTTCATATGTAAAACCACTTTCTTTTGTACCCTCAGAGAAAAAAAATCCACAATTTTAACCCTCTGAGCCCTATCTATTGGTACACCGGTGACGCGTATAACTTCCCGTATGCCTAGCCACCGGTACACTGGTGAGTGAGACCCTATTCCCAAACCGGCCCTTCTGTGACAAAAGGCGCATGGGAAATTATTTTGAAGATCTTTCTGACTTAGAAGCTAGGAATGATGAGGACTAGCCTGGGTGAGATATAGAATGCAATTCCAATGATCACATGAATGCTAGTAATATATCCCCCGGGAGCTCAGGCAGAGGGGCATGGTAGCCTCGGGAGGTCAGGGCTCAAAGGGTTAAACCATTGCAACATTCAAAGAAAGATTTAAAAGACCAAACGAAATTTGGAATACCGATTTCATCTGGCATAACTCAAAGCCATTTTGGGGGTACAAATTAAAGGGTGAAAAAAGTAAAAGGGCACACAAGAGTAGTAGAACATTAGCATCGTGAACATCAGAGGAGGGGAAAAAAAGCAATCCAAGGAGGAATTCCCCACAGAGTATATTTCACGAATATGCTGTTTTACTCTTCCTGCAGTGTAAAAGTCACTTGAAAAAGTGTACAGCCTGAGACAATTTGTCTGTGTGGATCAGCAGCTTCTGAACTCTTATCATGACTCAAGTCATTTGACTTCTTGAACCACGAAGACCATCATTCATTTGTTCTACTCTTCACCTTTTCATTTACATATAAAAATATAATTGCTTTCGAGACAGGATGACAGAATAAAAGCTGAAAGAGTCGAATAGTTCACTATTGGTTAATTCACCCTTATGTCCATACTTTGTCCATCAAAGGAAATTGTCAATTCCTCCCAGCCTGACTCGGCCCAGTGACAGAATTACGCAATGTTTGACCCATGATAAGAGCACAGCCTGTAATTTTTCATTATGGAAACTTTATTTAACAAATGAGAGTTTTATATGATGTGTTGTGGGCAAATGGCCTGAAACATTGAATAAACTTACTATTTGTGAAGCCACATGAACTTTCTGCTAGGAAGGATGGACAGGATAAATGAAACAAGAATCACTTTAAACTTTGCAGTTAGTACCTACAAGAAGACATTAGGTATAAAAGCATTGTCAAATATCATAAGCTGCTTATGATTATAATTGAACTTTATTCTATCACAAAGTACCCGGTATTCCAAAATCTTCTTCAAGGAAAATAGCATCAATATTGGTGGAGAACACTTTCTTATCAAAACGACCAATGCCAAATGAAATTTTGGGACACAGTATATATTGTCACTGAATACATCCCACCAACCCTCCCCCCCCCACGTACTCATCACAGCTTCATTCTCTGCAAAGAGCAATAGGCACAAGAAGCAGAGGAGGTGGCAGACAAAGTATTTAAAATGATCTGAGAAAACGGGAGAGTAGGGTAAACTCTGTGGATCTGTTAACCAGGACTGCTAGTAGAAATAAACACTGCCATGTTCACATGATCACCGACACAGTGTCAGACAGCGCAACATGATGATGACTGTGAAGGCAATCGTGTGTACTGGAGGAAGACAAAAGGAAAAGAAAAGCAAAAGTGGCATTGGTAGGCTAGTGGTCAGGCTGTCGAGCTCATAATTCAAAGGTCATTGGTTTGCCCCTGGTCAGGGGCTCAACAACGTGTCCTTAGCAAGGAGACTTTACACAAACTTTCCATACTGTGGAAATGTTTACCTGGCTATAACAGCAATGGTGTGTTAGTGTTTTAGTCCCTATAAAATGGCAGCTTGCTCAGTACGCTTCTCACATAGTTGAGATTGTTTCAGAGTGTTCTAGGGTCTGTTAGGGTAATATCAATAGCTGTAGAGCCCTCAGAGCTTGTTTCCAAACAGGATAGAGCACAGTGGTATGTCAGCTACTCCTGAGGTAGGTGGTGGTTGGGGGGTGGGGAAGAAACTCTCTTTCTACACTT
Source organism: Aplysia californica (assembly GCF_000002075.1). Taxonomy (NCBI): domain Eukaryota; kingdom Metazoa; phylum Mollusca; class Gastropoda; order Aplysiida; family Aplysiidae; genus Aplysia; species Aplysia californica. Next base: position 80,561 of record NW_004798073.1, on the reverse strand, counting down.
TCCCATTTATCTTATCACTCCATATATTGAATACACTCAGCGAATAAGAATTCTCCCTTTCAGCAAACCCTTTGTATAATTCACCAGATTCAGACATCAGAACAAAGCAATAAATGTGGAAAAAAAATGTTAAAAATGCAGCAGGAACCACTCCAAACCAAAAAGACGGCAGGCTGGGCGGGTGAGGTCAAGCCTGGGTGATACAGGTCAGAGGTCACGCTGCCTCTGCTCCGCCCTTCCCTACCGTGTCTTTGCCTGGGCTATGACAAACCATGCGGAAGACAGCCATCTCTTGCTGACCCATCTGTTTCAGCATGTACGTGTGCAGCATCTGGCCGGGGAACGGCAGGTCTGACAGGACTAGTGAATCTGGGGACGGAGATGATACAGCAGGGTCAGAGACAGAGACACAGACAAAAAGACAGATAGCCAGGTAGACAGACAGATAAAGACAGAAAGGTCTAGTGACAAAGACAAACAGACAGACAGGCAGATAGACAAACAGACAAACAGGCAAAGACTAAGACAAAGACGGACAGGACTAGTGGATCTGGGGACGGAGATGTCAGGGTGGAGTCAAAACTACGACAGACAAACAGACAAACAGAAAGATTGATAATCAGCCAGAGAGACAGATAGACAGGCAGACAGATAGACAGACAAACAGGATTAGTGAATCTTGTGACAGAGATGTCAGAGTCAAGTCAGAGGATA
>NW_004798073.1:77450-78948 GCF_000002075.1 Aplysia californica | reverse complement strand
AAAAAAAAAATTAAAAAAAAAAAAAGATGAGATGAGATGAATAAGGCTGAGTGACTCAAATGAGTGAGTTGGAAAGCTTTAACTCTTTGAACCCCATCGGACACTGGGAGCGTTGGGCGGTAATAACCGTGTTCCCCATCGCGCGCTGGGAGCGTCCAGTGCTAGTGACAACTGTTTCCTTTTATTGAGTGCTAGTTTTTGCTGGGTTTTTTAAACTATTCCCACACCAAGTTTTTTAGTAATGACTATAAGCCTTTGTTTCAGTTATTTAGAAGTTGGAGGTTAGCTTTTGGGGTTATAATGAGACACAGTGCACTAGGTTTAGGTCACTAGAAAAAAACTCTGGGAAACGGTAGAAAAAACTCAGGGCTTATAAAGTTAATAATACAATAAAAGGACAGTATGTCTCATGATAAAAACCCTTTTGTCAAATAGGTACAGATAAAAATAAAAATGATCACACTATACTCTGACCTGATGTCCACCTCTGAGAGAACCAAACCAAGTGGCTGGAAGGACTTGAAGCTTCCCAAACAACCACCAGAATTCAAACCAGGGTCATCCACATCTTAGTCCAGTATATCACCAAGAGGTCTCTATATTGTCTATATATAAAGCATCTAGACCTCTTAGAACGCTGATATTTGAAGATGCAGTAGGTAAACTTGATAATCAATTTTGTTTCCAGAAATATTCATGCCATTTCTCAAAATACACACCACTTCTATATATAAAGCAAAAGAAAAAAGAACTGCGAGTCTAGTCTACTGTTTTTAAACCAAAAAAGCTGTTTCTGTTCCAGCACCCATGTACTGACTTCAAGATGAAATAGACAAACCTGATGAGCAATCTTGTTTGCTGAATTAAGTATGCCACCATTGCTTGAAATATGTACTACTTTTATCAAAAACAGACGTTTTTAAAATAAAAAAAACAACCCAAAAACAACATGAAACAAAAAAACAACCCGAGAACAAAAAAAAAAAAAACCTGTCTCTGCAGCAGCATTCACCAACTGACAACACGAGGGTCAGAGGCAAGAGTTACCTGTTTGTTGACGATGACCCGGAGCTGTGAGCAGTCCACTGCAAACATCTTGACACAGAAGAACTCCTGGTGGAAGCTGAGCTCCATGACGATGATGCCTCCTGTCAGCGTCTTCTGCAGGTTGATGGTCGACTTGCGGCTGTCGGTGCCATCGGCAGAGGCCCCAGAGCCGTGACTGGACCTGGTGGAGGGGGAGGAGTTTATGTGAGAGGTGGAGGGGAGGAGTTTATGTGAGAGGTGGAGGGGAGGAGTTTATGTGAGTGGTGGAGGGGAGGAGTTTATGCGAGAGGTGGAGGGGAGGAGTTTATGTGAGTGGGGGAGGGGAGGAGTTTATGTCAGAGGAGGGGAGGAGTTTATGTCAGAGGAGGGGAGGAGTTTATGTCAGAGGAGGGGAGGAGTTTATGTGAGTGGTGGAGGGGGGAGGAGTTTATGTGAGTGGTGGAGGGGGGAG
>NW_004798073.1:63397-77227 GCF_000002075.1 Aplysia californica | reverse complement strand
TTATGCGAGTGGTGGAGGTGGGAGGAGTTTATGTGAGTGGTGGAGGGGGGAGGAGTTTATGTGAGTGGTGAAAGGGAGGAGTTTATGTGAGTGGTGGAGGGGGTGGAGTTTATGTGAGTGGAGGGGAGGAGTTTATGAGAGTGGAGGGAAGGAAAAACATGTTGCAAAATAACTAATAAAAAACCCATTAGACTTAAAAAATTATAAAATCCTTTCAATAGGTTCTTAAGAAACGGTTAAGATGTTTTTAAGAAATGGTCAAACGTGCGCTTTTTGATGGAACTAAATTTCTGACCAGCTACGATTTATGAATCAGCGTATTCAGCATTGAATTTGCTACAAGAATATGCCCATAATTCAATATCCAAAATTCCTGGCCTTTTCACCCTGTTGCTCAAAAATAGCTTTGCCGACAACTGGGACCCTTCTCCAGGCACACAAACTTTTCTCGTTCTCGATGACAGCAGCTACACAGTCAGTCCGATGTCACGCACAAACTGTGCAGTTCACTTCAACTCTGAGAGACTGCCATAGAGCTTTCTCTCAAGGGGAGCCACATTCTGCCACGTCTGTGTACGAAGGGTGGCGTAGCGCGGGCAGTGCTGAAGGATATGGTTGGCATCCTCTTGGTTGTGTCCACATTCACAAATCGCTGACTCTCTCACTTTTAATTTGGTGTGCATATGGTGCTTGCACACAAACAATTAATGAGTCTTCAGCAAACGGCCAACTCTCACCTCTTGTGCATGGCGGGCTGCACGTTGAGCTTGATGAATCCCAGCTCGGACACCAGGTACTGCTTGTACTCCGCCATGAACCGCTGCTTGAGCTCCATGTGCCACGGCTCTTCTTCGTCCGCCGCTCGACTCCTCGTACGCCCGATGGCGCTGGCCTCTGACCCCTTCCGGGTCATCTCTTCGGGGAACCTGACCTTGACACTGATGTTGGAGGCGCCAGAACTGTGCCTTGACCTCTGTTAGATGAAAAAAGATGTGGAAGTGTTGTTGGTTCCAGTTACGACTTTAGAAATCATTTCACTGAATATGAGGAATGGCCTCTCCTTAAGGACGAAAAGGAATATTTCAAAGTATCAATAAGTAGGTTTAATAAAAATCAAGCTGTTGTTTAAATACTATACACTAGAACTGGGACGAACATAGAGCTTCAAAACAATGTCATTGAGTCGTAGCCCACAGCAAGTCAGATTGAGAACTGACATTATATAAGAACTAATGATACTGAAAAAGATGTAGAAGGAGCAAGCTGCATCAGGGTATCCATAAAACCATACTCACAGAGGACCGATTTTATCTTAAATTTATTTTTGATAAATCATTGAAGCACACAGTATATCCTCTTGAAATAAAGCTGAACTCTAAGGCAGAAAAAACCCTCAAAATTAGAGACTAGATGGGAGAAAAATTCCTTAAAAACCCCCCCCACACATCCCTCATAATAAAAAAGCACATCTACTCATACTTGTACACACACACGCGCACACACACACACACACATACACACACACACACACACACACAAACAATCATCATTATCACATGGAATGTGCATTTCTTTATATCTTGCATCGTCATTGACTATTGACCTGACTGGAATCTCTTGCCATTGTGTTAACATGCCTCACAGAAGAATGAAAAGTCAGTTGTGTTAAAAAAACACAGTGATTCTAAAAAATTTGTCTTTCAATTAAGCAACAGCTGCTCAAATATGCCACATAAGTTTGAAACAGAAAAAAATAATTGTAGTACAAACATGCATTTCAAAGAAAAAAGGAATGAAATGAAAACAAATCTAATGGAAATGCATGTCTCTATATACAGAGATGTGTGTCAGCATCTGCGATAGTGAGCTTTGCGACTCTGTAACTAGATATGTGTAATGCACACATAAAAAAGCTATACACACAAGCGCTCGCACACACACACACACACACACACGCACACACACACACACGCACAAACACATGTGTCACGAGGCTGTGGAATAAGGCACTTGTCAATTTTTCTGCATATGGAGTTATTGGTATAGCCTTAAACTTGTTCATTTGCCTTGCTTTCAATGAAAGAAAAATAAACAACAATAATATTTTAGATGTGCTGACAAAACGAGTCACTTCTCCGATTTTAGCCTATGGAAATTGATACGTCAAAGATATACGTGGAATTGGTATAATGTGAATAATAAAAGATCAATTGCAAATATTAAAATCTGACCCCAGAGTCAATTTTTAGCCAATGTCTGTATTCTTGGATTGCGAGAAGTAACTCATTTTGTCAGCACCCCTCACATATTATTATTCATTGTTGTTTTTGTAAAAATGTCAAAATCCAAAAGCTCATAGGAATTTAAAAAAAAAAAAAATCCAAAAGTTCATAGGAATAAAAAAAACAACACTTATAACTACTTGTCCTGCAGAATCCAGACACTTTTTCTTAGAAAAAAAAAAACAACAACCCATAAAAGGAAAAGAGGAAATGGGGAAAGGGGGTAAGGGGGAGGAGATGGACACACTGAGATTGACAACAAAGTACAACCCTCAACATTTTTTTGAGGCACAATCCAACACAAAACATTCCAGGATAACAACAAAGGTAAACTTCTCCATGTTATGGGCGTAAGGGGAATAATCATACAACATGGATCTAGACTGCTAGCTGAGTGGCTGAAAAACCCCTTGCTCAGGGCCGCTTTCTGTGTACTTTTTCTATTTAAAGTTTATTACACACTCCTCTATAATTCTTACTTTTTTTAGGTGGCTGACCATGATTCATTAGATCCGTTTTGTGCATAATAATAACACATAATAATAATAATAATAATAATATATAGCATTTGTATAGCGCATATCCCCGCCCAACAGCATGCTCTATGCGCTTTACACTATATTATTACCCCAGCAGACCATAGAACACTCCGAAACATTCTCAGCTTCCTGGGAAGCATACATAGACATTTCATTAACCTAGAGTTACAAAGTTCTTTCTGCACAGTACCTAGTTTTGAGAAATTTGAGGTTAAAAACTTTGAGATCTACAACATGGTCAAGCTTTTTTGGAAGCATTTCTTTGAATATCTTCCAGATAATGATTCTGAATAATCTTATGATTTTGATAGAGCAGAAAAAATGTTTGGTTTCTGAACTCATGGTCTTAGTAACTCAAAACATTTCTTTCAATATCTTCCAGATAATGATTCGGAATAATCTTATGATTTTGATAGAGCAGAAAGAACGTTTGGTTTCTGAACTCATGGTCTTAGTAACTCACAACTGCCAGAAATGTCAGACACAACTTTGTAATTCTAAGGTAGCGATTTGTTGATGATATATCCCTGTATCTCTTTCAAGGTATCCTGACTAAAAAAAACTGTCTGTATGTTAAAGCTATGTAGAGCATGCCATGAGCATACGAGTCTCAAGATGTTCACTGTTCGAGAAACAGCTGAATCCAACTTCTCCCAGGAGAGAAATTCTTTCAAACACCCAGAAACAGAATAATAGCATAGCACAGATGAGTGCTCCAAAAAATTTGATATGAACAACCCCCCCCCCCAAAAAAAAAACCCCAACAACAACCAAAACCTCCCCCCAAAACATAAAGAAAAACATAAAACAAAACAAAACAAACAACAAGATGAAATTAGGAAACAACAATTACCAAGGCTTGTACTCTCCACGGAAGTAATCTTTCACTATATCTACTAAGACAATCAAGGGTCTCTTGAGGTATTTTTCAGTAACAGGAATTGAAATATTCAGGTGCGGGGTGATGATCGATTTAGCAGAGTGGCAGATTTTAAAAAAAACTAATGGACAACAGAAATTTTACAGAGCCTGAAACTATGACAAAATTAAATAAAATCCTTATAATTTTGCTGTCCATTCTCTTGAAAGATAATTTTTTTTTAAAACAGAGAGAAGGAAATATAGAACCTACTGCAGTGACCCCCTCGATCAAGCCAACGACTCTATTTTCTTTGCTGCAACATTTTATTAATCAGTTTTGTCCTCATTATCTCAAACTGAATCCGGTATTAGCAGGTCTGTCCAGGGATAAAATACATACTCAAAACATCTCCCACCACCTTGATGTTTCTCTATCACAAGAACTTTAAAAGACAGAACTCTCTGCTTAGTAAAACAGTGGGGAAAAAGAACACTAGACTACAGAAATGAGTAAGAGATTCAGGTTACACACATATTCGTTTCAAATAAATAGTTTCTGTGATTAAGGAGCCATTCCATAAATTTGGAACAATGCTGAAATGAAATATCTGCTCACCAATTAATTACTGAGATGTCGTAGATTTTCATACAGAATCTGTTGCTACGCGGTTCACTTTTCGAGAGTATTTTCCTATATGTAGGTCATTCATGTTCTGCACAACCCCATAACTTTTAAATTTACAAACCAAATAAAATAATCTTTAAATCAAAAAACCATAATGCGCAGAACAGAAAACCCTTCCTAGGTACCAAATTAAAAAGGGCTAAAGCGAAAAATCAGTTTTTCACTGGCACTAAGTGCAATGTGATCTCAGGACAGTTAGTGCTTCAGTATACAAAGAATCAACTCTTATTTCTACTTCTACGGCGCAAAAAAAAAGAATATCTGTGGTAATAAAGTAAAGGCATGAGAAAAATCACACACCCCCCACAGCAAAATCAATTCAATTTTACTCACTAAAACAGATTAGGTACAACGGCAGAGTCAATACATCAGAGTTATAGGTCACATCAGATTCTATCTAAACACTCAGCTTAGCAGCTAGAAAGTTGTCTCTATAAAACACCATGCAGCTTCTTACAGATATTACAGGACTTGGTAGAGGCAAATAACGCGGAAACTGAAAAAGTGCATTCGTCAATTCAATATATTGAATATTATATATATTGTAGAATGTATTATTATGTATAATCAACAGGTTTTTAATGAAAACAGTTGATATACACAAAGTCTTATAAGTTTCCCATCCTCCCTCTCTCTCTCTCTCTCTCTCTCCCTCTATCTCTCTCTCCCCCCTCTCCCTATCTCTTAAACTTCATGAAGTACTGAAGAAATGAAACATGCAGATTTTATAAGATTTTATCACTGTAAGATGACATGTAAACTAATAGGATTTGCCCAAAGACAAAGAATCATAACGGCTCAGCATAACAACATTTACTTAGTGCTGGGGAAAAGATAGACAGAAACAACAGAGGGATAGCTAGGAAGTAGGATTTGCAGGTGGCAACCCCCCCCCCCTTGTCCCCCATGCAGAAAAGAAAGGAGTAAGACCAAAATTCTCTCAAGCCACCACCGCAATAAGTTGGAAGACAACTTAAGACTGTTTAGTTTTAGTAAGAGTTTTACGGCACTAGCAACACAATAAGGTCATATAAGTGCCGAAGAACAGATGTGTTACAAGAGAGTAACATACACAAAAAGCAAGAGGAGAGATAAGGATTATAGATGTTTGATAGGAAAGAAGGAGCAAACCACACCAGAGCACTTAAGACTGAGAAAATGATTATTTGTTTATATGTATACACAGCCTTATCTTGCGCACACAAACACACACACACACACACACACACAGACACATTTATCACATACCCACAGACAGACACACACAAATTACACATACACATACTAATCACCCATACACATCAAACATATCCAAGACAAACAACCATTGTCGAAGAATAAAGTGGTCATCTCAGGCGGTCCTCCTGAACAATGTCACTATAAAAAATTTTTTAATGCAAGGGGGGAGTGGGATGTGGTTGTTCGAATAGGTGATTGTCTTGGACTATGGTCATTAGAGCTGCTTCGTCTGTGCTTGTATTTAAAAAACCCCAAAGAAACAGATGAATAGTGGTGTGACGCAGCAAAAAACAAAGACAACTGACAAGCAGGGAGAACCTTCTTCGTCATACACTTACGCTAACACAATAAGTACACACATGGTAAAAACTAAATAATAATAATAATAATAATAATAATATTATAATAATAATACTAATGATAGCATTTGTATTGGGGCAAATTTCCGCACAACAGCAAGCTGTATGCGCTGCCTTACAATCTATATTATTACCCAAGCAGACTTGATAGCATTCTGAAACAATCTCAACTTCCTGGGAATACAAAAAAACCCCCACAAAACCCCAACCGCTAACTGAATTGAGAAACACACTGACAATACACAATACAGAAAAAAAAAGAAAAGGAAAACAGAATTGAGAAACTCACTGACAATACCGTAAAAAAAAACAACCCCATGACAGAATTGAGAAACACATTGACAATACAAAAAAAAAAAAAGAAGGAAAACAGAATTGAGGAACACACTGACAAGACAACAAAAAAAAAGATAACGGAATTGAGAAACTCACTGACAATACAAAAAAAACAATGAAACAAACAATAACAGAATTGAGAAACTCACTGACACTACTGAAAAAAACCCAACAACAATCGATAACAGAATCAAGAAACACACTGACAATTTTTAAAAAACCCAACTGATAACGGAATTGACAAACACACTGACCGTCCTCTGACCCTTGTCGGGCGTGGCTGGGGTGGTGGCAGCCGACCCTGGTGTGGGCGTTGTTGCTCCCCCTGCTGCTGCCGCCCCCGCGCCGCTGATGAGGGTGGAAGAGGAGGATGACTGCGTCGGTGCCGAGTGATGGTCTCGGTGAGCTCCTCCGTCCTGACGCCATCTGTCGGCCTTGGCCGTGGTCTTCTGGACAACGTTCTGTCTCCACGAGGCCGAGAAGATGAGGGGGGTGGCGCAGTAGTGGAACAGCCGCCCCGCTCGCTTCAGTTGGATGAGGTAGTCTTCCTACAGGGCCGTGGGAATGATGACATTAGCAGGACGTGAAATACGCTTTGGTTTTTAGTAAGAGTTTTACGACGCTTGCAACACAGTTAGGTCATATAACTGCCGAAGATTAGAGGTGTTACAAGAGAGTAAGAAACACAAAAAAGAAAGAGGAGAGATCAGGACAATAGATGTTTGATTGGAAAGAAGGAGCAAACCACATCAGAGCACCCGCTAACCACCCACATGGAAGATGGGACAGGATGGGAAAGGATGAGAAAGAGACAGAGTGATATGAGAAGAGATGGAAAAGGGGCAGGTTGGTATGAGAAAGGATGAGATAGAGACAAGGTGAGAAAGAGAAGAACGGATCAAGTAGTCTTCCTAAAAGTGACATAGCAAGATGGATGGATCTCAACAGGTGAAAGTGCATGGGACAAGACGAAACGAAATGAGAAGGGATCGGATGGGATGGAGTTGAAAAGGATGAGATAGAGACACAGTGATATGAAAAGAGATGAACGGATCAGGTAGTATTCTTGTAAGTGACATATGGTGATATGGATATTAGTAGGTGAATTCATTAAATTACAAGAGATGGGACAAGGTGAAAAAGGAAGGGATGAGACAGAGGTATGGGGGTATGAGAGGAGATGAATAGATCAGGTAGTTATGGGAGGGAAATGGCGAGATGGACATCAGGGGGTGAAAGTTCATGGGACGGAGATGGGTGAAGTTAGATGGGATACAATGGGATTGGAAGGTATGAGAGACACAACAAAGTGGTTTGAGAAGAGATGAATGAAATAGGTAGTATTCCTCTAGGCGGAATGGTGGGGATGGATCTTAGAAGGTAAAACTACATGAGACAGGACTGGGTGAAATGTGTGTGTGTATGTGTGTATGTGTGTGTGTGTATGTGTGTGTGTGTGTGTGTGTGTGTGTGTGTGTGTGTATGTGTGTGTGCGTGCGCGCATCTGTGTGTGTTTGAGCATGTGCGTGTGCACGCCACTCACAGAGACTGGTGGGTTGGCTGAAGTCTTCCAGTTGGTCTCCGACCATCCTATGTACAGCTGATACAGCTTGGTACGTTCTTCCTCTGTTGGGGAAAAGTGAACAGATCTTCGTAACTACCCAAGATAATCACAATTGTTCTATACACAGTATGTGACACTATCAGGCTACTATTGTATTGAATTAAAGCATCAAGCTATCAAAATCATCTGTATTCTATTGATGGGGATGTAGAGGGGTAAAAATGAAAAGAACAGCACAAACAGACCCTGGCCTGAAATCTCTGAAAAGCCAGTTTAAAAAAAAAGAAAAAAAAAAGAAAGCTTTTTTTTGGTCTCTACAATGAAGCTTTATCGGAACAGGTCTCTTTCGATAGCAGTCCACTGGTGTTGTGTTGGACCTTTATAGCAATACTTTCAGGGAGCAGTACATTTCCCTTTTTATCTCATTAAAGAACCTATCATGCTAACCAACCCAGGAAATGGGCACTGCTAGTCTAAACGTTGAAAAAAGACCGACCTAGTAAGAAAGTTAAAGATAACAAGAAAAGCAGCCGTAAAGGAATGCAATGTGATATTAAAATAACACTGTTCTAGCAAAAATGGCCTGGTCATCACTGCACAACTGCAATGTAGTTGGTGCCTGTTATTTTCATTAGAATTCATTGTCTTAAAAGATGAATAAACAGCAAACACATAATATCACAAAGAGAACATTTCAATATCCACACACTTAACACAGACAAACCACTCTGGATGCAGTTATCAATCCATCTACTTTCACAAGAAATCTTTCCTGGAAGAAGAAGGGTTATTTATAAAAATTTGTAAACTGAATGCATCCTACAACGAATAAAATATATGCTTTCATAGGGAATAACTTCATGCAATGTTTAGCAATTAATCATAAATTGTTGGCCATAACCGAAGAAGAAACGAAAAAGTGAGTAATTTCCATGCACCAGCAAATTGTTGAGATAAAAATATGAAACAGAAAAATGACCAACACCAGAGGGTTAGCACAAGGAGTTCACCACTACATTTAACATCACCACAACCACACTAGCAGGGGAAAACAGTTCCTGAACAGGCTTGTTATGATATGAAACATATCATTTCCACAAAAAAGGTTAAATTAGGCTATTCAGTAACAAAAAAACCCCAAAACAATAAGTGTATTCACCTATGATGCTATTCCCCAGTTTGAAAAATATTTCATATACGTCGACGTTCTATTCACTGAGTCTGGATGACCCAGGCAAAAATTCAAAACTTACAAAACTTGGGAATTGTGTAATTTTCTCCCTTATAATCCCTCTGAACATAAACTGGGTACACCAATTGCCTATTTCATTATTAAGGTGCTAAAAGAATTTCATAATGAAGCTGATAAACAATTCAGAAAGCCAGCACAATGTCAGAAAGACAGAAGAAATTTGAACAAGAACACAAGTATGTCTTTCTCATGTCATGGCTTTTAACATTCTGCCACGGATTACGGTGTTACTCTGGAATACACTGACCTAGGCTGACACCAATTAATGTGTGGTGCACAACTCATTCAAGATATATCATTCATTTGCTTAGACAGCACTGCATTATGAAGACTATCATAGTTGGACATACTGCCTTCATTTCCCAATTTTTTTTTGCTGAAGTTCCATATAATTTTGTTCTTGAAAAGAAACCCTCAGCTTAATGAAAATAAAAACTACCGTATTGAATGAGGAAAATCAACACGGAATAGATTGAAGGTTTAATGTATTAGTAAGTAACCATTCTGTTAATAAACATTGGCTACCAAAACTTTAAGTGGTGGTTTAGAAGATTGCCTAAGCCAGAGTTGAAACAAAAGAGCTTGAAGGATAAAACTCCAGTTTATTAATGAAACAGAACCCAGGGACTTAGCTCCAAAGACTACTATCCACAGCGTCAGGCACCTAACCATTCCTCTTGCAGCACTAAGTTGTTGAGAGAGCAGGGGTGGGGTTGGGGGATGGGGGGAATGTCTCTTACCTTCAGACAGGAATTTCTGTGTTTCATTAAGGTGGATACCTTGCTGGTAGACAGCATCGTTTATACTGGAAAGAGGTACTTTTTCCTCAATGGCACCAGCCTCTTTGCGTAGACAGAGGCCTGGCTGGTGAGGCTGCAGCTGCTGCTGTGCCTTCTCTGAGTAGTTTCAATCACATTGCTACAGGTTAACTTGGTGCTACGAACACAGTGAAAGCATGCCAAGGATACAGTAAAACAGAACATGGTTTTTATCCCCCCCCCCCCTTTCCCCCCGGTAGTCTTTAAACTTTGCTGTAAATGGGTAACAATTTATGGGAGAACTCAATTTGTTGTACCAACAACAGAAAAAAAGACTTTTCAATAATCTTTGGGATCCGAACATAATACTTTTTCCTTATGTGTCAGATCACCATGTTACTTTGTAATAACCTTATATACTCTACTTCACCACCAAACAAAATCTAGTACAGGAAAGCCCTAAATAACTTCCAATTTGTTTCTCATCCTTTGTGTTATTTACCTGAGAAAATCAGAACCCCACAAGTTTTTTCCAAGACAATGCACCTCCCCCCCCCCCCACCTCCAATTCCCTTGACCTGTTTTACTGTATCAAAGAGAGAGGCAGTGGACAGTGGACAGTGGACACAACAACAGATTTCACTACAGTTTAGGTTTGAGCAGAAATCAGAAATGCTCAAGTGGTACAATCCACTCAATATCAAGTGGTACAATCCACTCAATAACAGAGTCATAAAGGAGCAGCATACTCTGTACTTTGTTATCATTTCTCTGCCTCACCATAATATGTGAGGCAGCGTGGTGGAATCAGGCTCTCGTAAATTTTGGGGCACGTAGAGTTATTGATATCATCTCCCAGCTTGTTCACTTATCTTCATTTGGATGAAAAAAAAATCCATTTATCTTGAATACTAGTCGAGATATTGGCAAATGAATGAGGTGGGGGTCACCTGTTTTCAGAGGTGAAATTATGAGGTGAGAAAATGGCCGCCAAAGATTAGTTATTTCCTTAACTTAAGAGTCCGTGGTAACTGAAAATTTACATTTTTTGTGCCTTAAATCAACGTTTTGCAGAAAAATCCACGCAGAAATGAGTTCTTTAATGGGCTTGAAAGGTGTTGAGCCAAAAGACAAAAATTTGATAAAAATGCAAAAACCTGCAGAAAAATGCAAATTTCTTCACTTTGATTATTTTGACGAGAGCCTGGTTCCACCACGCGCTGTCTCACCATAATATAACACAGATATATACCACAAATTTGTTTTTCTTTACTGTATGGAATATAAATAAAGTGAATCAATTTTCAGAAACAGAATTAAAAACATTGACGTTTTCTATCAGCTTTTTTTGTCCCAATGTTAATATTAACCAAATTCATGTTGGCAACAATAAAAACTGCCAGTTTATGATCAACAGTCTTCATAGTACTTCTGAAGCCACTAACTTCATCAGAACCGAAGAAAAATGAGTAAAAACAGAACAAAAAACTACCAAGATAAAACAGTAAGAGGTGTTTGAGCAGATGTGAAATCATCAACAAAAATTGTGAAATTAAATAAGTAAGTGGTATTAATTCTACAAAATGAAGAACAGCAAATCATAGTTAATGAAACTGGTGATAAATAACGCTAAACTTTATAAAAAGCACCCAGTACATCTATCAAAATAGAAAACACAAACGTATATCATCATCCGACTTCAGATAAACTAAATGAAAAGGCAGTGCACATGAAGATAATTTTTAAAAAAAGTAACTGAACTCAAAGTTTTTATAAATTTGATCCAACACAAGGAAAAAGTAATTCAAGGTAAAAATGTTGACAGCAATTTTTCAGATATTGTCTCTTACATTTTCAACAAATATCAGTTTGGTAAAGCAGTAAGTAGAATTATTTCCTTTCTCAAAAGTAGATCCGAAAAGGAAAACTTTAAAATGTAACTTATACTACAAGCTTCTTGTCTTTTATTTCATAACAAAAATTCTAAATAGAGCCAAGTTGGAAGCAGTTAAATTTTACATCTTAAAAGAGAGCCTTTCTTTAACTGATTCAGCCCGCAGATAATTTTGACTCAAGACGTAACTAATTTGTGACCACTTCGTGACTTCACAGGTCTCACAAAAAATTAATAAAGAAACATCTAAATTTGAAAAACCCTATGTGTGGCATATAGAAATTTTTAGAGTACAAAATACTATTCAATGAAACCAGAAAAAAAGGGTTTAAATGTAAGAGGTCAGGAAAAACGACAATAGGAAAGTGATACTCAGAAAAGGGAGCAATAGATAAGAGCCGGCTCCGAGCGGTTCTGAGTCAAAACACAAAAGATAATGAGCCGCTGTGAGCGTCCCTGCAGGCTGAATCAGTTAATGCAACACTAAAGACTATCACCCTCTCAAACTTCAAACATTTTTGTGTACCAATTACAACACTTGGCAAGACAACATATAATAATAATAATAATAATAAGACGAGACAACAACTGATACAAATGAATGAGCTTTTACCATAAAAATATTCATGATAGCGTTGATAGTGAGTAAACACACTTAGAGCTAGACAGCCAGCAGAAACATTATATTTAGACATTGTCATTAGAAGATAACTGCTGCCTATTGTGAAATTCTGTGTGATTACACATAACAAAACACAAAAACAGGACAATCTAGCTACATATTAATGATACAGATTGCAGTCATTCCAAATGATTTGTTAAATAAATGTACCTCACAAAACTCTTATGTGAAGAGACATTCCTTATGATTTGTTGGAGAAATACATGCGGTTTTAAACTTAATTTTCTGTGCTGATAAATATATTGCTCCATATGACACTGTACAGTGTTGACCTTGTTAAGAATGTTCTCTTTATGGGTGAATACACTAATCAATACACTATACACAGAATTAATCTTGTTGAGTGAACAAACACGCTGTCTACAATACATGAAATGATTGACGATCTGGTCCAGTTTTATGTCCTGTATGGATAAACAGTGGTCTGCAATACACTATAAAGACAGACTGATCTTATTGAGTTTGTTCTTTTGTGTAAAGCCACATACCGGTTTATACATGACATAAATTGACCTTGTCAAAAGTGAAGAAATGTACTAAACTTTAAATGACATAGAACTGACTATGTTGAGTGTGTCTCCTATGAGAACTGTTAAAATAATAATTTATAGAGGCACGACTTATCAATGTCTAAGTGCTGTTTTAGCCAAGTGTTTCCTTTGCCTATAAATATACCAGTCTAAAAACATTAGATACAGCACTGACTTCATAGGGTTTGTATTGATCTTAGATACAAACACTGCAATGCACTAAACACAGATTCCATCTTGAGTGAGTTTCATTTATAGTCAAACAAAGAGGTTAAAAAATAGCCACTACACACAAAGAACTAACCTTGTCGAGTGTGTGATCTGTTATCCTGTGTCTGGACGCCATGTCGCAGCACGGGGTCACTTGCCACGTTGCACACCAGTTTGTCCAACAGTTTGGGAGGCGGGAGGTTCTTGTATGTCTGGTCAAACGGGATCATGCGCTTGATGGAGCGGGAGTAGGTACGTTCCCGCTCCTTGGCCGACAGGCTGCTGTGTCGCCGCTGGTAGTCACGGGGAGGGGCGTGGTACCGGATCAGGCTGTCCACTTCTGCGCTGGACTGGGTGAATGGATTCTGACTCTGAAGACAGAGAATCAAAGATTGAGATAGGTTGTCAACTACCCATTTCAAACTCTCCACTAGTTTGGGTGGCGGTGGTGGAGGGGGGGGGGAAGGAGAGGGGGGGGGGGGGGGGGAGAGAGAAGGGGGAGGAGAGAGATAGACCGAGAATTCAGTACTCTAGAGGAGTTGAGAAGGGTGGCGGCGCATGGTACTGAATCAAGCTGTCCCCTTCTGCACTGGATTGAGAGAATCGATTCTGACTTTGGGGGATAATAAATTAAAGATA
>NW_004798073.1:37177-63222 GCF_000002075.1 Aplysia californica | reverse complement strand
GCTGTCTACTGCCGGGTACCCATTCCCACCTGGGTGAAGTGAGGAAAATTTGTGTAAAGTGCCTTTCCCAAGGACACAATGTCGGGTCCCTGACGGGATTCGAACCCACGACCTTAAGGTTGCGAGTCCGAGAGCCTACATTGTTTGCATGTTGAGAGGTGTTTGATACAGGAACGTGCTGTCTACTTTCATGCTTTATTGGGAGAATAGAATCTGACTCTGAAGGATTATGAATTAAAGATAAGTTGTCAGCCACTACCAGGGGCTTGTTACTAACTAAAAGTGATGCAGAGCTTCTCCTTTTCAAACTGCTTGACCCAGATCGCAACATCTGGAGTCAAAGTGGGGATTCACAGCGGGGTTTGCAGCCATGTCTTACAGGAACAGGACACAGCCCAGCTGTGATTGTTGAGACGTGTGAAAGACATGAGGGCAGTACCTTACTTCTGTTGGTTAATCTAGAAAGGAAGGGTTTCCCTCTCATGTTGGGAGTACTTTGCCCAGTTCATGCCAGCACAGGAAGAGAACACAACTTAAGGGTAAATTTCTTTAAAACTTGTATTTCTGATCAGAGGATAAAAGAGACAGAGTGCTTCTTCTTCTTCTTGAACTGCTTTAAAGTTTCACATGCCTCTTTCATACATTAGTGATATCTCTTGTCAAGAATAACTGAAAGTAACAGTTGCAACTAAAACAGAAATAGGAGCAAAAAAAAGAGAAAGTGCCCATCATCAATCCAGACATATTGCAGGAGGAGGAGGATGATGAGGAGGAGGGTGATAAGGAGGAAGAGGAGGAGGAGGAGGAGGAGGAGGAAGAGTAGGAAGAGGAGGAGAATAAGAACAGCGACAGCACCAACATGTAAGCCGCAGTTACCACTGAGTGCTGCAAGTCAGAGAAGGTGGAGTGGTGGAAAAGTCCCATCTTCTGGGCCACGATGCTGTCCAGGACGTGGGAGCGGGCGTTGTTCCACTGGATGAGGCGGGTCACTGTCTTCTCCACCTGGCTGGATAGGTCAGATGACCAGTTGTAGAGCAGCAGGGTCATCTGGGGAGGTCAACCACAAGCACACACCATTAGGGTTTTTGGTTTTTGTGCTACGTCACTTGCAATATAATTAGGTCAGGTAAGTGCCTATGACTAGAGGTTTTACAAGAGAGTATTAGCTGTATTACCTGTCCTGGGCAACAACGTCATTGCACACCGGACAGGTCCATAAGTGCTCAGTTCCCCCCAGCACCAAAGCCCGCAGGGTATCCATACTGTTCCGGTGGCTGTCTGATTATGGCGACATCTTTCCTTTCCAGATAATCATTCCTTTCTTCCTTCTCCCCTCTCTATCCCCATTTCCCGCATCCTAATGATTGCGTGGTACAAGAGAGTAACATACACAAAAAAAGAGGAGAGATAAGGATGACGGAAAGTTGATAGTAAAGAAGGAGCGAACCACACCAGAGCACCCACCAACTACAGGCCATTAGGGTATGGTGGGTGGGCTGATGATAGGGACTGTGGGAGGAGTGGTGGAAGGAGAGAGGGGACAATGTGGTTGGAGTGACGGGAGGAGTGAGGAGAAGAGCTGTGGGAGGAGAGATGAGAGGAGAAGTGGGAGGAGACACGAGAGCAGTAGAAGTGGGGAGAGAAGAGGTGAGAGAAGAGGTAAGAGGAGTAGTGGGAAGAGTGGTTGTAAGACAGATGGGAGGAGAGGTAGGAGTGGTGAGAGAAGCAGTTGTAAGAGAGGAGAGAGGAGAGGTAAGAGGAGAGATGAGAGGGGAGTAAGGAGAAGTGGTGAGAGGAGTGGTTGTAAGAAAGATGAGAGGTGTGGATGTAAGAGAGGTGAGAGGGGAGGTAGGAGGTGTGGTGAGAGGAGTGTTTGTAAGAGAGACGAGAAGGGAGGTGGGAGGACACAACAAAACTGAATCCTTACCTCTTTCCCTTCGCACACTATGATCAGCAATTTCTGTCTGGGAACAAAATCTTTTTCTGCCGACCTGGGCCTGGAGAGCTCAGAGGACTTGGGATCTCCTTCTGGGGGAACCTGGGGCAAGTACTTCTGAGTGCCTCGGTACGCTGAAACACATCACAGGGATCTTACAATGAATAAACTGAACTCAAGCCAGACATAGGGAAAGGCATGAAACAAATCATAGAGATTCAATAAAACTAACCACAGCTCAAGACAGACGTAGGAAAAGATATGAAACACAACACATGGATTTACTATGACTATCCACAGCTCAAGAGACATAGGACAAGAAAGAAATAAATCTTGATGACGAACTTCTTCTCAAAGCCCACACACAAGCAGTATGACCATTCATAAGAGAATCTTCAAAACATAACATCATTTTGTCTCGGACACTACTACTAATTTTATCGTCCCTCTTTCACATACAGTAGAAGGTTCATACCTCTGAGAAAAAAGATGAATGATGAGAATGAGAGCTATGAGAAGGAAAAGAAAGCTGAACACTGTTAACATTGGAAAAAAACCAAGATACTATTTTGAAAAATATGAAGTTACGTGTCCATCTGAACGTGTACATCTGAGTACATGGAGTGAAGCATGACGGTTAGCCAAAAAAATCGCCCCCCCCCCCCCAACCCCCCAGCAAAGTTTATTCGAGTTCTCCGTCATCTGGTCTCTTAGGATTCAGGATGTCACTTCTTTTCTTTAAAATTGTTTCTCTTACTTAAGCTCCCATATCAGTAGAACAACATCTGAAATGTCCATCAGATTAAATTAGCTTTTGACATATTAACAGATTAGCACTGTCAAACTGATCACATGGAAGTTACCCCCATTTACAGGCCAAAGGGCTACAACTCAGATGGCGGCTGGATCGGAAAAGTAAAGTAAGTAAAGTAGATGTTACCCCTGAGGACACTGGCAGGGAAGACAGGCACGTTGTCCGCGTGGTCCTGTACGGTCAGCTGCCACTGGTCAACGTTTCTGCCCACGGCCATGAGAGACAGATGACCTCCGGCAGATGTGACATTCTCAAGCATTCGGGACATTTGAACATCCTAAAGGTAACAGAGAATACTATTTTAGAATAACAATATCTTATTTTTTATGCCTCAGATTTACATCATCCTGCCAGTTATCGTGATAACAATAATAATGATAAAAAAATAATAACAATAATGATAACAGTATAAAATTAAAATTAATAGTAATAATAACAGTACTAGCAATAATAATGATGATCATAAGATTTATGAGAGTAATAATACTAATAATGACAAATATAACAATAATGATAATACGAATATTAGTACTAATGTGACTACAACTGCTACTTTCACTACTACTAACAATGATTATCATAGATTACATTTATCTTGCATAAATCACAGCTCTCCATGCACTTTAAGATATATCATTACCCCAACAGACCCTGTAGCACTCTGAAACATTCTGAGCTTCCTGGAAAGTATCCTAAATCATTTATTTCCCTCTGGAATTCCTCCACTGACCTTCGGAGAGGATTTACAGGGAGTGTACGGGACACCGTAAGGAGGCTGCATCGAAGATGCGCTGTCCACGACCTTAAAGGTCCTCAAGGTCGTGTCGTTGGAGATGGTGGGAACAGACTGGAGCAGCTCTTTCACGACAAAGTCCACTGAAAACTTGGATTGGAACTGGAACTTTGTCTTGGACACAGAAGGCACACCTGGAAAGGAGAACATCGCTGGCTGGTTTTCAAAACTGGGGCTTTTGTGAGGGGGCCACTTTTCTTTATAACATTGAACGTCACAGCTCAGTAAGGACAAATAAAGGAGAAAAACATTTTGGAGACAGTGCAGATGCTAGAGAAGATTTTAAATCTTGAATTGAAACACATGAGTTGAAGAACTGATTTTCACAAAGAGAGAGGGAGAAAGAGGGAGACAGGAGACAGGGGGAGAGACGGTGAGAGAGAGGGAGAGAGAGGGAAAGAGAGAGAGAGAGGGGGGGGGGGAGGGAGGGAGATGGGAGACAGGGTGAGAGAGAGAGAAAGAGAGAGATAGAGCGAGAAAAAGAGAGAGAGAGACAATGAGATAGAGAAAGAGAGAGAAACTGAGAGAGACAGAGAGAGAGAGAGAGAGAGAGAGAGAGAGAGAGAGAGAGAGAGAGAGAGAGAGAGAGAGAGAGAGAGAGAGAGAGAGAGAGAGAGAGAGAGAGAGACCCACCAATGGTATGGCAAAATGTAATCCATGGCTCGATGAGAGAGCAGAACACTGGGTGCAGGCTCCCCTTCTCTCCACTCTCGTACTTGGAGATGGTCTGCTGGATCAGTCGAGCCTCCGATACACTGCTGCTTTCCCTCGGCCCCGCCACTTTGCTGCCTGTGCTCATGATAGGCGTGCGTGGGAGGGAGATGTGGTCATTGGCTGAGAGAGGGGCCGTAGAAAAGTCCAGGCACTGTAGAGGAGAAAGGTTTCACGGAATCAGCCTCAAATGCTAGCAGCTGGAAAAATAAACATTTCAGATATTATGGAAGAAAGGCGGGAAAACACTAATGTCCTATCTGACCAAAGAATAAACAAATAAAAGTCACAAACATCACACGGTAAACAGACAGAGCTGCAAGCTGAGATCTCTAAAAATATACACAAAAATCACTTATAATCTGGTCTGCAATCTGTGTGTGTTTGTTTTTGTTTTTGTAAAGTGTTTTACGGCGCTTGCAACTGCATAAGGTCACATGAGTGTGCGGGACACATCTAATATTTTCAGTTGGTAGGAAATTTTGAATTTTGCCCGGGTGGCGGCCGAAGCCTACTCTTATCGATTTTAGACCACCAAGGGATCTTTAACGTGCGCAACTTGCACACGGGCCCTCCGAGATTTTTTGCCCTTGTCTGAGAAGGCTAGGCGTAGATCTTTCCTACCAGAAGATCAGGGGTGTGGCAGAAAGACAGCAGTAAGGAGGAGCCAAGGAGTAGCAGTAGAAAGGCTGCAGAAAGAGTAGGGAGCCTAGAGGAGAGGGCAAAAGAGGTGAGGGGGTGGGGGCAGAGAGTGGAAATGAAAGCAGACAACAGAACATTGCTAGAGAGCAGGAAAGGAGGTGAAAGGAGACAATTTTAGAGAAGAAAATTTTTCGGTCGCTACCCGGATTCGAACACGGGACCTTTGAATGAGAGGCCAACACCTTAACCTCTAGGCCACGAGAGCCCCCTGTGTGTGTGTGTGTGTGTGTGTGTGTGTGTGGGGGGGGGGAGTAAAAGAAAGACAGCATAGAAGGAAAGCCAACTACAATTTTCCTCCGTCCACCTGCAACATCAAATATATCCTTTCTATCAGAACCACGTGCACAAAAGAACAATAGCAACAGTCAAACAAAAAAAAGAAGCTGTGATCCTACAAGCTTTTAAAATTGCTATCCTCACTGTGTAGTTTCCCTTACCTTTCCTGTTGCCTCGCTGGAGATGGCGCCAGAGGCCTTGAGGTCCACGAAGGAGGACAGCATGGAGACAGAGGAAGTCACGCTGTGGGGCGGGTCCACGGACAGCTTGCGGGTCAGCATGTTGTGACGACGCTCCATATTCTCAGCTGGGGGAGAGTGATTGTACATGTTTAACATCCCGAACAATACATTTACGATCAGTGTAGGAATTTTTGTTTGTTGAATCAAAAAAACCAAAACAATGTTAGGGAGCATAAATAATAATAATAATAATAATAAATAGCATTTACAAAGTGCATATCCCCGCTCAATACCAAGCTCTATGCGCTTCACACTATATTACTACCCAAGTAGAACATAGAACATTCCGAACATTCTCAGCTTCCCAGGAAACATACAGTGCAAGCAGCTGATTAAGTGCTCAAACATTAACATACTGACAAGATCTTTCCCTGCCTGTATCTGAGTACCCATTCCCAACTGTAAAGTGTCTTTCCCTAGGAGGGCCCCTGACAGGGTTCGAACCCACGACCATACTGTTGAGAGAGAATCTGAGAGCCTTACAACTAGTGACGGGCGGCTAGGATCCCGATTATTGAAGGCTAGAAGTCGTAGGAATCGACTCCGAACCCAATTACTTTCTTTCTAATGATGTGGTTTCTTCCGGTGGTTACCTGGTTGGCTCAAAACATCCCCAGGATTTAGGATAACCTAGATTTTGGAACACTACGAAGCATTAACTTTCGAATTTAAAAAAATAAAAAAATAAAAATTTAATGATTAAAGTGACTGGAAACATGATCGGAGGAATCGGTTCCAGACTCGATTCTTTGCCCAGCTCTACTTACAACTAGGTCACATACACCACAAGCGTACACACTAAAGCGAAGACAGTGTCTCAACCTACACGGCATCTTGACCGGCGAGGCGGGGAGGGAAGCTACGGGCTGGGCCGCCATGTCCATGAGGTTCCTGGGCACCTGACAGACGGGAGCAGTCAGCATGAGGTACTCCATCACGATGTCACACAGGGAGTGTCTCACGGCCGCCGTCAGTCGATCCTTGATCACCTTCAGGTCACAGTTACCGCATTCCCACAGCCGGAACTGGATGAGGGCAGTGGGTCCTGTTTGTTTGTTTGTACGAGTAAAGAGAAGCATGCAAAACGCAATAAGACATTTAGACTCTCTGTTCAAGTCAAGAGAAACATATAAACACAATACGACAGTCAATTAGATTCTCTGTTTTAGTAAAGAGAAGCATAAAATTTTTTACACATATGCATTTATATTATATGTATAATACTTTGTTTTACGTACACATTTGTGTCGATTAATTTTTAAGATGTGATGTCTTTTTCATTGAAATGCGCATTGAGCATCTTTTAGGAAATGGAAATGCGCAGTATAAATGCTATTTATTATTATTATTATAAAAAACACAATAACCGACATTTAGATTCTCTGTTTTAGTAAAGAAAAGCATAAAAAACACAATAACCGACATTTAGACTCTCTGTTTTAGAAAGATAAGCGAGTAAACACAATAATAGTCATTTAAATTCTAGGTCTTTTTTGGTTTTTATTTTGTAACGCACAAAAATGATCTTTCAGTGCTGGGGAAATAAGAAAAATACAATGATCCCCATTAAATTCTGGGGTAGGAAATTAAATGCAAGACATACAGACAGAAACACAAGAGGGATAGGAAAGGAGTAAGATCATATGTAACAATTTAACATTGCTGAGACTTATTATGACAATAAACAAAGAGCGGTGTGACACTGAAGACAACAAATGAACAATGGCAGTAATATTTTATGAGCAAACAGAAATTTGAACTGACCAGGTCTTGAGGAGGCCACCCGCTCGTGCACTGTGGTGTGGACCATACGGGGAAACTCGCTGGGGTCTGTGGCAGACATGCTGGTATTGCGGACGGGAGACGGGCAGTTAAGGAGCTTGACCTCGTAACCCTGACCATCCACCAGGCCCACACTGATGCAGGCAATGCCTGGAAAATGTGAGAGCAGACGCGGCATTGGAGGAGGGGGGAATATTATGGGTATGGTTGTCAGTACAAGGAAAGCTTCACATGCACACTAACACAATGTTGGCTATTTGGTTTACGAAAAAAATATCAATAGATATAGAAATCTAAAAGTGAATGAAAGACAATGGACTGGACACATTCACAGAGATGCAAACCAAACATCCTAAGAGCCTCAAGATGGAATCCACATGGCAAGAGAGAGAGAGAGAAGAAGGCCCATAAGTACTTGCAGCAGGGATTTAATTTCAGACCTAAAGGAAATGGGATACAGGTGGATAGAGGTCCAGACTATAGCCAAGGAGAAAAGTAGATTGAGAGTTGTAGCCGTCAATATTCTGGCTCAGGGTGACAAAAGCTGATGATGAAAAGAAAAGTGACTTACAAAAACAGCACAGGGAAAAAAAAGAAGTTAGACAAAAAATGTTCAATAAGAATTTCTACATTTTCGCAATCTTCCTTATACATTAAAAAAAAAAGCTCAACTGTTCCATAATAAATTGCAATTTGTACTTTTGCGGTTTGACTTGTCTAAAGGCAAAAGCTTTGTACTGTGAAAAAAATTAAATACAAATATATTCCTCATCTGAACTGTTCATATTCAGCTAAATTGGACATTAGCATAGAAACTTGACAGAACCACAAACGTTTGTTTGAAAGCCCACATTCAAGAAAACAATAACTGAATGACTAAATGTTACAAATCAGCACTTCACAAATGTTCCAATTTTTATTCCTAAACTACGAAAAAAATTAGACTAATTCAAGATGCACTTTAACACAATATTATAATGAAGCTATTCTTGTTACCTTTTCCTCCACTAGGTTGCGGTCTGTTGTACAGATACACCTTGTCAGAGGGAATTGCCCGCCACACTCCATCAATCACATCCTGTAGAAGAACGAAGTGCAGGGTCATCAATGGGGGACAGGGACTTGATTTTTAAAAACCCCCCAAAACAACCCAACTATATTGTAAAATGCACCTTATTAGTTTTAAATAATTATTCATTCAAAACGATAGCTTTATCCCGAAACCCTTAAAAAAACAGATTTAGACTGCTGTAAATGCTAACCATTAACTGGTTATGACACCATGTTGCTACATATATGACCTTCATGTTGCCTGGCAACAGACACAGTGGCTATGCAGGACACCTGACACCAAGGAACGACTGACACAGCGACAACTGACCCCATGCTAAGACTGGCACCATCAGGCCATTACCTGAAACTTGGAGTTGGGGTTGGAGTCCACGTAGTTGGGAGTGTGCAGGAACTGCAGCAGGTTCTGCCTGAGGTAGTACATGAGGGCAGCCAGGTACATGGAACAGTGGCCTGGGATAGTCAACAGGAGAGTCTCCATTGCTTCCTTGCGGGGCTTTTGAATGAACTGAAGGACGACAGTAAAAACATCATGAAAAACTTCAAAATTCTCATTTAACTCTTTGAAGGCACATCCCCTTTCCCTTTCTCGATACCCTGTGATGCACCTTCTTTGTCCTTTTTATTTTACAGGTTTATTCTGAGAATATGCAAATTTTCCGTGAGACAATCAAGTCTGTAACTGTATGCTTAGCCTTGTCTTGGTGCATAAGCTTTTAGTTGTGCAAAAATTATATACGAATAAACATTGCTTCTGAAATGTTAATAACGTGCTGAATTGGACATTCGCATAAAAACTTGACATCAAAAAGTTATTTTATTGAGAAGAACACCAACATGATAACAGCCATTTAGGGCAGAGAAAAAGCAAGACACGACACACAAAAACAGAATGGAAAAAAAAAGGATGAACCAAAAGGTGCCCTTTTACCACCTGCTGTCAACTTACATAAATATCGTCGGGTTTGAGCTTGCACTGAGGGTTTCTGCTGAGCATGACACAGAGGGCGTCCAGCAAAGCATCGTCCAGTTTGTTCTGGAGCATCTTCATCAGGTCGTCCTTGATCTCTTTGCCTGGGGATGATAATACACCTTTTCCCAATCAAATATTAAAATAGAGAGTTCAAATGCAGCAATGAATTTTAATGAAAGTTCAAATATCAAAATTGTCAAATTAATTCAACATAGAGAGTTCAAATTCAACACAATGAAAAATGTAATCAAATAATAGATCAAATGTAATCATAGAAGAGCTCAATTTGGCGCGCTGAATTTGAACTGACAATGTTGAATTTGAATTCTCTATTGCTACATTTGACAGCGCCGTTTTGATATTTGAGCTTCTTATTGTTACATTTGCTCCCTCTCTTTTGATGTTTGAACTTCCTATGTTGAATTTGATTTGAATATGTGGAATTCATTTTGTTATGTTTCATTTGAACTCAATTTTGATATTTGACCAGGAAAAGGTGTAATAATATTATATGTGTCACAATGCTAGAGAATCAGGAGCACGTCAAGTTTTGGGCACGTAGAGTCATTGGTGTCATCATAAAGCTGGTACATTTGTCTTCCTTTCCATTAAAAATATATCCATCTACCTCGAATGCAAGTCAAAATATTCACAATTGAAGGAGGTGGGGGTCATCTGGTTTCAGAGGTAAAATAAGAGAGAAAATGGCCACCAAAGTCTTGTAACTTCCATAGCTTGAGAATCCTTGAAAACAGGAAATTAACATATTTTGTGCCTTTAATCAATGTTCTTCAGCAAAAATCTACACTGAAATGTGTTTTTAAATGGACATAAAAGATGTAGAGCCAAAGAACAAAAATTTTATAAAAATTACCAAACAGGCGTCAAAATGTCGGGTTTCTTTGATTTCAGTATTGTGACGGGTGCCACATTTCACCAAGATGGCTCACATATGGCATTTATATAGCCCTCAACCCCAATTAAAGTACACAGGCTCTGAAAACTTAACAATACAACAATAACATAAAACAATAAGTTCTAATCAAAATTAAATCTCTCTAAATCTAAATATTTATCTCATAAATTTAAAACAGAAAGGACTTCAGCGGACATTTGAATGAATTAGAGGTTTTGATCTGTCATAAACTGCTGAGCACAGCATTCTAGATCTTGGGGCCTTGAGCACAAGAAGAGGGAGGACTCTCACCTTCTCAATTTTGAAGGATGGATATTTCACACCCAAAAAGCTTTTGATTTGCAGGAGGAGGAGGAGGGAGGGAGGGAGGGCAGGAGTAGGAGGGAGAAGAGGGGATGGCGAGGACAGTGAGGAAAAACAGAGGGAAGGAAAGGAAGAGAAGGAGCACATAAAGTAGAAGAAGCAGAAAAAAAGAAGAAAAAGAGGATGAGGAACAGGAGAAACAGAAAAAGCAGAAGCGGAAAAAGAAGAAAGAGAAGGATGAGAAAGTGGAGGTGGAAGAGGAGGTGGTCAACATGGAGCGCTGAAATCTGGAGAAAGTGGAAAAGACCACATACCAGTCTCTTCGATGCCGTGAATGGTGAGCTCCACAATTTCCTCAATTCTGGACGACTGGCGGCCTAGACTTGACGTCAGGGACACCGTGTCGCTGTCAGTTCTAGATGGCTGGAAAACAGACAAAACACAACATGAGCCTCACGGGACATGGGAAGAACTCTATACTTTTACCACATTTAAGCATCATCATCATTGCCGCTGCCATATCATCATCATCCTCATCATCATTATCATCAGCATCATCACAGACCAAACAATTTTCCTTTTTCTTGTTTTGTTTTCCTTGAAGCAGGGGCCCTTCAATTAAAACCATAGTAGGTTTGCAAGTTGGCAGGAAATAAACCCTTTAGTCCGGTGGAGCCTACATACCAGACATCATTAAAGTTAAGGCGCTCACTACTTCTCTCCCTTCATCATAAAGTCCCTCGGCATGCCAACCTTAGACTAGGGGTTTATTATCAAGGTTGTCTCCTCTAGATCCATCGTGTTCTGGTCCTGGACCGCCAGGTCTAGGTTAACAGGGTCACCTCGAGAAGGATGTGGCTCTTCGCTCACGCACGACAGTCTTGAGGTAAGAGTGGTATGCCAAACCACAGGACTTACAGACAAGGCCCGCCCTTTTCACTGTTCAAGGAGAGCCTTCACAACCAAGAGGAGACAGACTCCCACACACTCAGCACAATAAAAGAAAGTGTGTGCGGGGCAAAGCGAAAAAAAGTTTGCTCCGAGGAGTGGTCAGGCGTGTCTTAAACCAGCTCCTCATGGAGACAATTAGCATGAAGACCCTGAGGTGGACGCTGGAAAGGAGAGATGAGCAGCTATGGACATGTGCTGCCTGCTATGATTCTAGCTCTGGATCCAAGTAAATCCAAGTAAGGGGCCCTTCGTTGTGTCTTTGAGAAAGGCACTTTACACAAATTTTCCACACTCTACCCAGGCGGGAATGGGAAGCTGGCTATAGTCAGCGAAAGATCTTGTCAGTTTGTTGTGTTTGAGCACTTGTAATCCGCAGGTTGCATCATATGCTTCATGAGAAGCCAAGAATGTTTCTGAGTATTCTGGGGCAGCTGGGGTAATAATAGTTGTAAAATGCATAGAGCATGGATATGCACTACATAATTGTAATTACGATATTATTATTATTATTATTATTACTGTTATTATATTGTACTCTCTCAGCCTCTGGTTGGCCCTGAGAGGCAGGGTTGAACCAGCCTGCCTCTCAACTAATGTAAATTGCGTTGAAAGAAAGTGTTACATGTTAAGAAAGACAATCCCCACTTACCTCGGAGCGAAGCTGGGCAAAGTGAGCCGAGTCGGAGAGAGAAGCCTCCAAGTCAAATTCCCCGGCCTCTTGAGTCACCTGCAACTCCCTCAGCCTGTGGGGAGACATTTCATTGGTCACAGATGAAAGGAGAAGACACTTTCCAGGACCACAGTCAGGAATGTTGAGAAACACAATAAACAAAAAAACAAAACCAGGTCTGGTACACTACTGGACTCATTACAGAACACCTATTGCAAGATTTTTTAATCAAAGAGAAATCTTCTAACTGACAAAGATTGTCCCCTAGAGCTACTACATTTGAAAATGGCAGCACTGAAAATAAAATAGAAAGAAGAAAGATCACACAAGAGCATTCATTCATTCACCCCCCCCCCGTAATAAAATACCATCTTTTTATTTTTAATTTCCCATGGAAAAAAGCCGTAGCTCTAAAAAAAAACAGGACCACTGGACGTATGCTGTTGTTGCTGTTATTAATCCAGCAACAGCTGGGCTCTCGCCCTTCTATGCAATGCCATGTAGTGATATGTGCAGGTTTACTACATTTGCTGTATCGTTCTATAGAGCGTATTGTCAATGTTAAGTCTCGGTGGGAGAAGAGTAGACCAGTGGATTAAAAAACCCCGGATATAAGAAAATTTTCACCTTTTCTGTCTTGCTTGTTTTTTGGGGGTTTAAAAAAAAAAATTTCTTTGTTGTTTTTAAAGAGGCTCTCTCTCTCTTGCCCTATTTAACTCCTAGTGGAGCATAGGCCATCAACAACATTTCTCAAGCAAAGCCTGTCCTGTGTATCCTTTTCTATCTTTTAACGAGGCATTGAAGAACAACTACCTCAAATAGAAAACATTTCTGGAGGACAGCTCTTCGATGACAAACATGTTTTTCCTGTTGCTGACCACAAACTTGTTGAGCACGCTGCGAAGCACCAGCACACCCATGGGCGCGCCGCCGCGCTGCACGCACGACTTGAGGCGCGGGTGGAGGGTGAAGTGGTGGCGCCAGACCACGTCGCAGGCAAACGAACCCGGGCTGTAGATCATGCTGGCTGCCAGGTAGCCTTGACCTTCCTCACTGTCATCCTCCTCTTCTACCTCATAGCCTGAAATAAAACAATGTAATACATTTCGATTAGTTTTAGTAGGGGTTTTACGGCGCTCGCAACTGCATAAGGTCATATGACCGCCAAGGGGTGTCAACAGAGAAGTCCTTACAGGGAATCAGGCTTACTCTGTTCACCTCTCTAGCTTCGACAGCTCAGTACTTGCAACGCAGTCAAGTAATAAAAGTGCCGAAGATTATACGTGTTACAAGAGAGTAACAAACACAAAAAAGGAAGAGAGATCAGGATGATAGATGTTATATAGGAAAGAAGGAGAAAACCACACCAGAGCATCCAATACATTTAGAGAAATTTAAAACTGGTTTCACCTTTTTCTGTTGAAGAGAAGCAAATCAACACAGGATAATGGTTATTCATTGCCGGGCGGGGGGGGGGGGGGGGGGGGGGGGGGGATACAGACAGGCAGAAAGAAGGACAAAGAAACAGACAGAAAGGATAAAGAAACAACAAAGAAATCAGACGAACAACATTACAAAATTTATGTTCTGGGTTCAAGCACCATGTTCCGTGAATGACCTGATCTGTGTTTATTGAGGAGTATACAAAATTACGGCAGGGGTAGGCCACGGGAAACATAGAGGAGATGCGTGGAAAGGGACATGAGAGAGGTGAAGCTCACTTGGAACGAGCTTGGAAGGATGGCCCAGGACAGAGATAAATGGAAGGAGCTTGTATGTCGCCCATACCCTGCCAGGGGTGAAAGGCATTGATGATGGTGATGATATAAAATTACACTCGCTTAAAGGCAAATGAGTGACGGTGAATTACGTGTAAAAAAAGCCTTTAACAATGACCTTGCACATTAATTAACAAGTGACTTAGTACATTAAATTACATGAAACATTTAGCAGGCAAAAGCATCTGCAGCAACACTAACCGTCAGGCACAGATCGGCCAGAGAGCGTGCGCCGACTGGTCCAGGTAAAGTCCTCATCAGCCTCGGGCACCAGCAAGGCATTGCAGACTTTGGTCTTGTTCAGCTCCTTCAGGAGTAAAGCCTAAGGAAGGATACATAATTGATTGTAAATGATTGTGAAATGTTACGCTTTCCCATTCATACCATACAGGAGGTGGGCTTCTTTGGCCAATTTGATACCAATGTCAGATGGAAGGTAAACCCTTCGACAGACAGAAAAACATCTAGACCGGGAGAGACTCACAGTCCTCTGTTCAGCCAAACTTTAGAAGCACTGTGGAGAAATGTGGCTCATTAAGCCAGACAGGCCCTACAGGAACTGCACGGAACTTTCTTAACTTGCAGAAAAGCATACACAAAATGCTCAGGCAATTCTGGTGAAAGTTGTATAAGTTCTACTCTTTCTTATTGACTAGCAAAAGAGCCAGCCTCGAGAGCCTATACCACCAAGTACTAAGGCTATAAAAAGAGGTAGACAACGCAAAACACGGATTGAGGGTGTCGAGGAAACCCTGAGAAATTATAATAACCCAGTTGAAAGACCTGCAGAGCTGGCCTACCCTAGAAAACTGCAGCTCCCCTCGATGCTTAAAAGCAACAAAGGATGAAAAAGTAAAGTAAATAAGCAAAAGATATAACAACTAAGAAAAGCAATAGATGAAACAGTTTTTCTGTGAGATGTTCTATTATTTCTCCACAAGAGTTGTGCAACAGCAAAAAACACTTTCAAACCTAATACAGCTAATCTAAAAGTCACATCAGGTAATATTAGTCTTCTGTAGTACAATTTTCAAACCATTACTAAAAGATCCCAAGCAGTGACAAAAATACAGATTTCAGACCCGTAATAGGAAGAGACAGAAGTACCTCTGGGCACATAACTCTCACCTGATTGACTTTGCGGCAGACCATGTGGATGTTATCGGTGACCTTTGAGTAGAGAGCTTGGTGCTCCATGCTGATCAGGGACTCTCCGTCCAAAGGTTCTCTGTTTAAAGGGGAAAAATAAACATTACTACTGGGTTGTAGGTCATAAGTTAAAGCTAAGAAACATGTTTTATTTGCTTTAGTAAGAGTTTTACGGCACTTGCAACACAGTAAGGTCATATGTAAGTGCCGAAGATTAGAGGTAACAAGCGAATAACAAACACAAAAAAGAAGGAGGAAAGATACGGACAATAGATGCTTAACAGAAAAGAAGGAGCAAGCCACACAGGAGCACACGTCATCTACCCACTTAGAAGCATAATAAAGATTTGAATCCAGGTTTATAGTAAATAGAAGTACATTGACTCAATAACGATTATTTAGTGTAGTGAAAAGAGTGATAGACAGACTGAATCAACAGAGGGAAAGAAAAGATTATTGTCACCAGAATCACGTACTATCGTAACCGCCATATCACTCGAAATCGAGTCTAAAATATAACTAGATTACAATTTTTACATTCTAAATTCTGTCAAAATCTGGATTCGATACCTTTAATAGTCACCGAGATATACGCGGTTCGTGAGGTATCGTATACACCCTCTTGAGTATAATTCAGAATCACGTACTAACGCAAGGGACGATACGCCAGTGCGTGGACCATCTCTTCCTTTGCTTGTAGACTTGTATGTTCACGTTGTTAAGTCACGTACTAACGTAGGTAACAAGAATCAACCCTATAGAGTTCTATTTTAATTTACCTCACTATTAATCTACGTGATTGCTGCGTTGAATTAAAAATTTTCATGACCATTGCATATAAACTTTCTCTCTCTCTCCCCCGCCTCTCTCTCTCTCTCTCTTTCTCTCAAACTTGCACATAAATCATAAACTTGCATCCAGTCTGTGTTGTTGTTTTGCCGATTCACCCTCTTTTCAATGTACTGATTCATCCATGTGTGAAACTCAAGCACCAGGAAATACTGGTAAAAAGTCTCACCATGCTTTTTACTTTCAAAGTAAAATAACGTAACTGTATACGTAAACTTTCTCTCTCTCTCTCTCTCCATTTCTCTCTGTCTCTGCCTCCCCTGTCTCTCTCTCCTATCCCCTCTACCCCACCTCTCTCTCTCTCTCTCTCTCTGCCCAATCCCCCTCCCCCCCCCAGGGCTATGCCACTGACTGAAGTTGTCTTTAAGCCATTTCCAAAGGGGGGATATTTACATGTTCGTATGCACAGTAGGATTGTAAATGTGCGGATTTATCAATGTCATGCTTGTACTATGCTAAAACAACATGGGGGAACTGCTGCTTTTTCTTTCCTCATCCTCACTATTGTCATTTTTCCTCTACTTCTTTTGTATGTTTGTCACTTTCTTGTGAACTGATATTTCCGGGATGCCTTAATAGTCGAAGCAGACTTTGTGCTGTTGAGGCTAGAGAGGAAAGCAGAGAGAGCCTGATTCTCCGTTTGGACTTCTCTGTTAACATCCACCCCTTGGCGCTCATATGACCTTATGAAGTTGCGAACGTGTAAAAACCCAACTAAAACTTTTTAAAATCTCTCCCTCTCTTTTCTCTCTTCTTCCCCTTCCCTCTGTAAATACTGCTAAAATGCCTCACCATGCTTTTTTCTTTCAAAATAAAATAACGTAACTGCATACGTTAATTCTATCTCTCTCTCTCTTTCTCTCTCTTTCCCTTTCCCTCTGCCTCCGCCCCCCCCCCCCATCTCTCTCTCCCTCTCTCGCAAACTTGGAAAGTGACACGCATACATCATAACTTGCTCCCGGTCTGATATTAAAAGTTGCAAGGCTGTTGATATAACTGATTCATCCATTTGTGAAACTCAAGCACCTGTAAATACTGGTAAAATGCCTCACCATGCTTTTTTCTTTCAAAATAATATAACATAACTGTAAGTTTATAGTTTGTTTTGTTTTTTAAGAACTATCATAAGCGCCATATTGTGTAATGTAAGGGACTGTGCAGTAACATACTTTGCATTCACGTACAAACGCAAGTGACAAAAAAGGTAATTTTTTCACTAAGTAAGCAATTAGATTGTTTTTCTGAAGCAGTGACAGAAAAGACGGCATAAAGTCTATACACAAACCAAAAGTCAATAAGAAATTATGATCCGTTCATTCACAACAGGATTTGAAAAATTGTTAAAAACTTTAAACCGCCGTAGCTCGAAACTCCAATTTTGTCCGTTACGATAGTACGTGATTCAGCCCACGATATGGCACCCAGTATTTTCAACCATCAGGTACCATAACCGCTACATTCCGTAAGAAAAAAAAAAGAAGTTAAGTTCTTTGTTGAGCCAAACCTATTTAAGAGTGAGCTCACCGGGAATGAAAGAGGACCTCAGTCTTGTCCGGGTGGATCTGCATCAGTAGCCAGAAGTCGGGCAGCTCAGAATGAGTGGAGCTGATATCCGACATGGACGCTGTCTCATCTTGCTCCATGTCGCTGATGTCTCCGTCAAAACCTGAATGACAACCATCAAACACAACTGGTGGAGATTCAAGGAGCAATGAAATCACGGGATTACATCCCTCACAAAAAGTTTGATGCTGAACCCCTTCAAACGAGAGTAATTGTCAAAGTGCTGATGAGTCAGCAAACTCGAATGACTTAACTCTTTATCTCCATGGGGGGGGGGGGGGGCAAACCCACTATGCCGGAGCCCTATTTTGGTTTTGGAACTAAATCTAAAAATGACAAAAACGTCACTAAATGGGTCATTAAATAAAAAAAACTATTTTGATAGTTCTTCATCTAATGAATGAACTCCTGACGAAAGACATTTATTTCGATAATTGCCGAAAAGTAATTTGATGTCGTAGTTGTCGTAAAGGAATGTGCCCTGCTAGCAGCTCACTGGCAGAGCGGTTCCAACCGCGAGCTGCTGGGAGCAGCTCTCTGGAGAAAATGAGTTAATATCAATCATCCAAAAGGGTGCAGCATTACAAACTTTGGCTAGAATTATGTGAAATTCTAAAAATTAAGACTTTCAAATATTTTACTCTGTACATACGCTAAACTTTCCCCAAATCAAAGTGCAATATCTTTCCCATTATAAAAAAAAAGTCTGGTACACTTCGCAATCACACCGCTACATACACCATCCTACATCAATACAAATTTTAATAATCACTAGCAAAGAATCTCACCCCGACACACACCACTAACACACAATCTCATCATCACAAACACACAATTCTACTCCAACAAACACCTAACCCAACCTTCACAATCTGACAAACACACACACACAATCCCACTGTCACAAACAGGCAAACACCCACATCAATTCCACAATCACAAAGACACTTAACACTTTTAGTACCATTGGAACTTTTGTTGCCAGGCACGTTGTAAGCCCACATAAAGGATGGCGACTTTGAACGCCAACTCAACCAGGCACACTAAAGATATTTAAACAATGAACAGAGCCAATGAATTGAAGGAAATACCAAAGGAAGTCACTCTATGTGATAGCTGAATGGTTGATGAAACACAGTGAAACTTTTTAGCTTGCTTCTTGGGCTGTGAAGGTTTTAAAAATTATTCTTTTGATTCTACCATGGCTTCAGCGTTCTACACTGGTGCAGGACTTGAGGGTTTTTCCCTATATGAGCCTCTGGTACTGCAAGTGTTAAACATGACCAACAGTACAGCACAGCACAAAAAACCTCACCCTCGCTGGTGGTGGACTCTCTGGACGAGATGACCGACGGCGACTGCGGAAAAATGCCAGCCCGTGAGGCTGATGTGTGGCCAGAAGGGGCGGAGCAGTGACGACTTCGCACGGAGCAAGCCACCGTACCCGGTGACCTCACCTGACTGCCCTGCAGCCCTGCGAAGCTGCTCGACTTTTTCAAGCTGAGAAGGGAAGAAACGGCCAAGAGACTCCAGCTATTGTAATAATTCTCAAAACAATTAAGAAAACAATCACACTGCAGTAACAATTCCAAGAAAAATCATGAAGAAAAGATAAATGAAATGGTAACTATAATTTAGAAAAAAAAATGAAATGGTAACTATAATTTAGAAAAAAAAAATGAAATGGTAACTATAATTTAGAAAAAAAAATGAAATGGTAACTATAATTTAGAAAAAAAAATGAAATGGTAACTATAATTTAGAAAAAAACCCGACGAAAAGACATGAGTAGAATCATGCTATGACAATAATTATTTAAAGTTCAAATGGTGTAGGTGTGGGAAGGTGTACATATGGATGTGTATCCATGTCTTGTGTGGCAGTGCACGTGTATGATGGTCTTATATACCATTAAAATTTTCAAAAATTAAGAATGTTGGAATGTGTATATTATGTTTTTATTTTCCTGGGAGTGTGTGTGCGTGGGTGCATGCATGTGTGAGCCCGCGTACGTGTGAGTGTGTGTGTGTGTGTGTGTGTGTGTGTGTGTGTGTGTGTGTGTGTGTGTGTAGAATCATCAAACTGCCAATCTGTGAGACAAGCCTTCTGACAAGATCCAAGACAAGCACGGAAGTGTATTCTCTAAATGCCTATAGGAGGACAAAGACACTCACTTTTTGTCAGCATCATTCTGCTCCTTGATCCTGAGCACCTCTACAGGACTCGTTAGCACCATCTGCACCTTGCCTTCTGTCGGTGACACCGGGACCTCAGGAACCAGAGGCTTCAGAGGTTTCTCGTCTTCTTGCCCTCGCTGCCAACCAAAGCAAAAATGAAAAAATACCTTTTAATCCACTGTGGTTTTGAGAAAAAAGGCATTTTGTCACTAAAGAAAAGGCACTATTCCGAAATTTGAATTCGAATTTATTCAAGAAGTTGTCAGTTTCGTTTGTGATTTTTTCACACAAGTAGGGTAACTGATCAGGCTATCGATTTAGCAAATGACTAAAAGAAAAAATTTGGTGCCAAAAATGAAAAAAGGCTTTTTTGAAGTTTGGGACACAATAGCAATCTTTGTCTGACTCACCCGCAGCTGTTACTTTTCCAGAAATAAGAAAGGTTCTTTATTTTAAAATGTTTTTTAAAAAAGGCAGTAGAGAGAATTTATTGTAGAATGCTTTTATTTGCACCCTGTGGGCAATTGGAAGATTTGATCCCCTAGAAGCACACCGTTTGCGCTGAGTTGCTCATCGTGATAGGAGGCAGTGACAAGAAAGTTGCGATCCAGCACAGATAAAACAGAGATGAAGGAATGAGTGTCTGTAATGTGACAACAAAGTTGCGATCCAGCACAGATAAAACAGAAATGAAGGAATGAGTGTCTGTAATGTGACAACATATCAGTTAGCCCCATAGTCTTTTTGGACACCTTCAAATCAGCAAAGTGCTTTTAGAAGGTTGACAAATAAAAATTTGGATTGACTTGAAACTGAATGAAAATCCCTACCAGCAATAAACATTTTGTTTATTATCCAGCCGACAAAATATTGACCGGCTCTGCTGGTTTTTCCCGGTTAAGAAAGCCTGAATATAGGTGTTTTATGTCCCCGACACAATTTAGATCATAAGGAGGCAGGCAAGAAGTGTTTATAGCACGTTGAGATCAAAACTTGTGAACAAGAAAAAAACCTGAAAGATTTGTGTCTGTAATTTGTGCTTATGAGAAAGCCAGTTATTAAAGGCAATTTTACATGAATACAAGAAGTTAGACATATGTAGAAACTCATCTATTGACATATTTTTAAAGTATTCAAAATCCTTAATACCTAGGCGTTGACAGTATAAAAAAAACCTATAGACCAAGTCTCAGAAGCCACTTTTGAGATACATAACAATTGTTTTTCTTTAGCGGAACTAAAGATGAGATGGGGCGGGTACATGTTAGGGCTGGATCCTGCTTGTCAAATTTGAGATTGGCGATTCGCGATTCAGTCGGCTTCAATGAATCGCGAGTACGCGAGCACTCGTGGAGCTGTGGCGGAACACTGACTGAAACGAAACAGTGTCATATCAACGCCTCTTGGCGAGCGCGAGTCCCACTCTTGTTGTTCCGCCATCCTCTCCGCCCCACACCCTTTGTTGCATTGCTCTATCAACTTACCTCAATTAGTGACCCCCATAAATTCCCCCCCCAACCCCATGATTCGCTAAAACAATGGCTCCATAAAATTCCTTCTGTCTATTGGCTGGACCCGTTCATTTTGTTTTAATAGGGGGGTTGGACTATACCATCTTTTGTAAAATAAGGGAGCCATACTAAGTGTTCCGTTCCGTTCTTGCGCCCGTGACTCGACTCAGCAGTAGGTTAAACAAACCACGGTGGTGACAGCGACAGGGGAGTGAATCGGGAATCGTTTGGCGATACTGTTCCGCATTCCGCTGAAATGAATCGTGAATCGCGTTCCGCAGGCAAGAGTGGCGATTCAGTTCCGTTCTCGCGCTCGTGACCCAGCCCTAGTACATGTGTCTCAGGTAGAACACCACTTTTTCTAGCAAAAATACTCAACCTGACAAAAATAATATAAAATAAAAGAATAAAATGCATGATCATTCAGCCTGTACCTTGTCCATAACTGAGCGTGGCCGAGCTCGAGACTTGACATCTGAGCTGCTGCGAGGTCGCATGTTGGCCACCTGCGACTCCGAGCTCCTCATGTCCACCTGACCCCCGACAACAAACGACGGGGGATCACCACCCGAATCCATCTCACCACCCTCCTGGGGGGAAACACAAAACAAATGAGAAACTGACCTTATACCCAAATATGGGCATAAGCATGATACATAACATCTAGATACAACCCTTTCAAAAAGCATAAACAAACAGTCAAAGAACAAACTTTCACGGTATCTCCAAACCCCTGTAGACGAAATTAATGAAAAGTGTCAATTTATGTTCTTGTTCCACTACTCATCACTTTTCTACTTTTCTAACAACTCCAGATTTCCATTTTCACCTTTCATCAGTGCATTCATTAATAATAATAATAGATAGTATTTGTATAGCGCATAACCCCGCTCGAAAGCAAGCTCTATGCGCTTTACAATATATTATTACCCCAGCAGACCATAGAACACTCAGAAACATTCTCAGCTTCCCGGGAAGCATACAGTGCAAGCAGCTGATTAAGCGCTCAAACACTAACAAACTGACAAGATCTTTCACTGTCTATAGCTGGGTACCCATTCCCACCTGGGTGAAGTGAGGAAAACTCGTGTAAAGTGCCTTTCCCAAGGACACAACGTCAGGTCCCTGACAGGATTCGAACCCACGACCTTACGGTTGCGAGTCCAAGAGCCTAACCACTAGGCCACCGACGACACCATTACACATTTTCCATATCCATCTTTCAGGGACACACAATGTGACAGTCTGTTACATGCTCATCTGCTGTCCTTTCAGTACTGCCCTCCCCACTGACTGCCACATACCAACCAGCTGCCCAATGAACTAAGGGAAATATGGTAAAGTGGTCTATTCATCAGATCTAGGTATACAAACCTTTGGTTCATGACAGAGTACCAAACACCTTCACCACTAGAATCAGAGAAGAGTGAAACTGAAATGTCTAACTCTAACACTTGCTAGTATATTTGCACAGAGAACTGGCTTACTCTTGTATATTTCAAATTTCAACATAATTTCAGAGAGCATACTTTCATTCATTAATAAAACAGTAGGATCTTCACAACTGTGGCACACAGCACAAAATAAATACATCATCACCACATTTACTGAAAACATAAAAACAATTAAAAAAACAACAAAACATATTACAATCACATTTATGAAACATAAAAACAATACAAAATAAATATATCACCATCACATTTACTGAAACCAAAAAAACAAAACAAAACCGAACAAAACCATCCATCTCAGTGATCACCTCTGGGGGATTGGAGAATATGTTGGGCAGGCTGAAGCTCCTTTCCTCCTTCGAGATGATTGCGCTTTCATCCGCCTCCTCCCCTCCTTCCCTCTCCCTCGCGACTAGATCGAGGCTGTTAAAAGCCGACTTGATCTGCTGCGCGTACCGCAGCTGGTGTGCCAGGGCTTTGTTCACGATCAGGAAGTAGTAGTCGCCCTCCTTGGTCACACGATAGCCCGGCAGGTTTTGCCTTTCAAATTCCTGAAGAAAAGGCAGAGGAAAAGAAAATAGAAAACGGATGATTTTGCCGCTTCCTTCGCGTAGTGCACAGTGTCGTACCATTTAAAATGAAAGATGTCTCTTTGTAACACCCCATCTAAATTCTCAGAATGGACAGAAAAAAACAACAACAACCCCATTTTTGTAGACAGTATGGAGAGATACAAGACTTCAAGCTCTTGGTAAAAGATTTACATGCTTTAGAACGGACATATTTGCACATCTTCACCTTTCCAGAAATCGGGGTGATTTTTATTCCTGATTGCGTACTGCAATACACAAAACATAATTCAAGTTTAATAACACAAGATTTCTGCAAAACAACATATGAGCAATAATGAATCATACATCCAGCTGGCCAATTAAATTGAGAGCATTTTTTTCAAGCAACCCATACGTTAATTTATAAAAATAACACAATACAGTAGGAAAAAAAAAGAATTCTAATGACAGCAGTCAAACATTTTTTAATTTCAAGCCTCTCAAAACATATAAAGCTATAAAACAAGATTGTCTTTTCTATCGACATCGCACCATTTACATTAATGGTGTAAAGACCCCTTACAATAATTTATTGAAGCTTATAAATAAGAAATTTTGATTCATATCAAGTCATAAACAAAATAAATAATTGTCCTATCTTTGTTTGTTTTTTAATGGACTATTTCATAAATCCCTAATGTTTTACACAAAAGAAGGAGAGACCTCTATAAATAATGCATCAAGGCCTATAAATAAGAAACTGATTCATGGTCCATTACATGATTAGCAAACTAAAAGGGCTAGGAAAAACCCAGTCTCGGATTACCTCAATGAACATGTTGAGACTCTGCTCCGCCCCATACACAAACTGGAGGTTGATGCATTGGTACTGCACCGTGTTGCACTGGGTGTGCACTATGGCACTGCGGATGTGATCAGCCACAAACGTCAGTGTGTCGGACGAGATGGGGTGCATGTGTCT
Source organism: Aplysia californica (assembly GCF_000002075.1). Taxonomy (NCBI): domain Eukaryota; kingdom Metazoa; phylum Mollusca; class Gastropoda; order Aplysiida; family Aplysiidae; genus Aplysia; species Aplysia californica. The sequence goes on along the minus strand of NW_004798073.1, from coordinate 39,068 downwards.
CAGGGAGGACACCACCTCTTCCAGCATAAGAGACTCAATCTGAAAATAAAAAAAAAAAGAATAAAATGCTACAATATCTGCACCAATGGCATAGAGAAACTTAACTGATAAAATTAGAACAAACGATACAAAAAAGAAATAGTAATAACATTTGGAAAGCAATGATAATAAAGAAAAAAAACTAAGTGAATTCATTTGAAAAAAAACAAAAAACCCCTCAACCTCAACAGAAGGGGGTAAATCCTTTGCCTCATTTTAATACAAGCAATAAAACAGAAAGACTAGGGAAAAAACCCATCTCATTCACAAGCCCATAATGTTTTCGTTCCACTATATCGGTGAGGTTTTTTTTTTCATTAATGAAAAATAATAGACCTCTCGTAGAAAATAGTTAACGATATATTCGAAATACAGAATCACTGGCAAAGGTCTACTTAAGCCGCCACCCCCCAAAATATTCATAAAATAAGTTAACAATGTCTTTCCCGCATGATGTCATGGTGACCCAGAGTGGTCCCACAAAGAGTGGAGAGCACAAAAGAGCATTGTAGGTCTAGTAAGTTCAAAACAGAGAGCTCTGGTAAATTTTTACCAATCATTAATAGCTTCAAGACTTATTCTTGTAAAAAAAAAAAATCATGTTTTAACTGGTTTAATTAAATCCAAAGACAAGAAAAGTGATACCTCATCTTTAAAACTGTACACAGCTGAATGCTGTAGCTTGGACAAGTGACTGATTGGGTCACCTAGTGGTTTGGACGACCTAAGGGAAATATAGGATGTGCATGCATCATTACAATAAGACATTCATTCCTTTCATTTGCTTAACACATGTCAACAGATAAATTATTTCAGGTTCTTGCGTTGTGAAAGAGAGTCAAACAGCTATTTGCTACAGTTAAGACAATTATATCCTAGGTACTCACCCATGATAATGTTTTTTAAATGAGGTCCAAAGGTATACCCCATTAAGGGGAAGTACCCAGATGATAAAAAGGAAGGCTTCAACAAGGTCAGTGATACAAGCACGGAAAATAGGCATTCAATCTTTGACTTTTATTGCAGTGTCTAAAAACAATGTGAATGGCTTTACTTTCCATGAAACAATCAACAGTTCTTAAAGGTAAAACACTTTATTTAATGTGCGACTAGTACTTAATTTTATGCATGTAGAGTCCCTTTCAGCTTGTCAGAAATTCACCCTGCATTATACACGTCACCTACAAAAACGGGCCGATTTTGAAGTCAAACTATATACCCCATATTATAAGTCAGGTCGCATTATAAGAAAGTTATATCCCATAATTAAAAAAAAAAGCAGAGCAAAGTCAATTTGCTCCATTGTAAATTTTGATATAAATTTTTAAAGAGCTCAAGATATCAACTGTGGCGAATTGAACAAATTGTGAAGAAACAAATGCGTAATTGGAGATAAATGTACAACATTCCTACAAGATCAAAGCATTGTCAGTGGGAAAAACCACTTACAGAACATCGGCAGAAGGGCCCTCCTCCCCATCTGGGCCTTCCTTCCCCCCTTCCCCGGTCTGACTGCCACTGGAGATGAGCCTCAAGTAGGACGGTTTTCTCGGGAATGCCGGCTCCACATCGTCCAGCAAAGTCAGGCAGTTTATGTCAAATGTGACCTTAAAGTCAGGGAAGTCTAAGCTTTTCAAGGGCTCCACCAGTCCGCATGTTACTTCGCCTTCATGGAAGAGAAACATTTGATAGAGCCATTGTGTGAGTTAAAGAGGAGCTCATTGTTGAAAAACATGTGGGTTTTTTTCTCATTTAATGTGCTTTAGTACAGGGAAAAAGCATGAGAGAGAGAGAGAGAGAGAGAGAGAGAGAGAGAGAGAGAGAGAGAGAGAGAGAGAGAGAGAGAGGGGGG
>NW_004798073.1:19563-36229 GCF_000002075.1 Aplysia californica | reverse complement strand
GGGGGGGGGACTCACCAAAACAGAGAGGCATGCTGCGCACAGACATGTGCTGACAATTGGACTTCTGCTTCACGGTGCATGTAAAGTGGACAAACAGAGGGAGCGGGTCCCGCTCGGTGGAGATGTTAGAGGCGTTCTCATCAAACGAGCCCTGGGACAACTCGTCGTGGTTCGACTCCATAGATGTGCCCACTGAGTCCATGCAGTGCTCTGGAAGCGAAGCGGCGTTGTCCTCTGCCTCTGGGTTCTCGTCTGCCATCGACACTGTTGACATAGTGAAAGTCTGATTTAACAAGAGCACACTGACACAATAATGATCGTTTACAGGAAATTTGGTGTTGCTGGTCTTGTAGTTAGGCTCTCAGACTCTCAATTGTTAAGTTGGAGGTTCAAATCCCGCCTGGGGCTCGATGTTGAGTCCTTGAAAAAAGGCACTTTATATGAATTTTCCACATTTCACCCAGGCGGGTATGGGTACTCACCTATAGACAGCAAAAGATCTTGTCAATTTGTTAGTGTTTTAGTGTGTGTAATCCGTAGCTTCCACCGAATGCTTCCCACGAAACTGAGCATGTTTCTGAGTGTGCCAGGGTCTGCAGGGTTAATTATAGTTATAAAGCGTATAAAGCATGCTGTCCATTGTGGGTGTGTGCTATATAAATGCACAAAAGCACATCAACAAAATAATGGTAAAAATGGTCATTTAGTTTGAGTAAAGAAAAGCACATCAACAGAATAAAAATCTTTCAACAGTGTTCAGAATGTGAGGCCGCCTTGTCGTCTGCCTCAGGTTTCTCATCTGCTAGTGACACTGTCGAAACAGAGGCAGTTTGAATTAACAGAAGCATATTGACATAACACAAAAAATAACTTCATTTAGTCGGAGTAAGTTTGAGTGAAGAGAAGCACATAAAAAACAATTATGCTCATTCAGTTTGAGTAAAAAGAAGCACATTCATACAAAAACAGTCGTTTAGTCCAAGGGAAAAAGTCAAATAGACAGACAAAAACAAAAAAAAAAGCAAAGAAAAGAGGCAGCCTCGAAAGTAGAACCTACCAGCATCCCTTTTCAACAACAAGCAAAACACAGTAAACAGAGAAGTCAGGATTTCAAGTGAGAACATTCTTCGTTTCAGTATCAAATGACATATTCTATTATCTCACCCAACAACGCTTTCTTGTTTGAGAAGTACACTGAAATAGAACAAACCCGGTGGAACTCTATTAATGATAGTCCTAACACAAAGACTCACAAAGACAGACCATTTCCTCACATTTCATGGCATTAGTTCAAAACATGGTATGTGTGCTGGCCTGGGTCATTTTTACAGTAATTTTGGGGGATGAAAAAGAGGATTTTCATGGATTTCAAAGGTCATAAATATTGAAAGATACCTCTGGAAAAAATGTTTACAAAATGAAATATATTCAGTTAACTAAAGCATTACCAATACAATTTTAAGATAAGTAATAGGAAAAAGACATGGAAATGATAAAGTGTACAGTCAATGAAAAGTAAATATCCTATCCAGGCTGAACCTGTTGTGCATCTTTCGCTTGGCATTCCCTGGTCCCCACCCGATTACCCCTCATCCCATTCCCATCTTACCATCATCCGTTTCAGGTCTCTCCGACATGCTCTCATCAGTTGGTTCTTCATCCTGAAATAAAAGAAAGTAACAAACACATAACGAACTTCCAACATCCATGGCGTTGATCAGAAGGTGTCAAACTCCAGGAAAGTTTATCTATAAGGGATGGCACATACACACAAAAAAAAGAGAGAAAAACCTGACTGATTCTGTTCCTTTATACAGAATATTTCATGTGACATGAGAGCTATTGAGAATCATCTCTGTAGACTTCTTATTTTTTCTTTTTTAAAAAATAAGACTGTAAATCTACATCTGCATACACATGTCATGGTTTGACATCCAAACGATAAATTTTATACCCCAAACTCCGCCAGTTTGCAAATGATGTCATCCTGTGCCATAAATCTCCTTTTCCATTGGGTGCATGGTCTAACATTTTGTTATGAACTACCTTTTGACAGCTATAAACTGCTCGGAGTATCCAAAGTGAACAACAAGGCTCTAAACTGAATTAATTTCCGCTATTTGGAAGGATGGAGGCTAGCATTGACTTCAAGGTCCACTGCAGCATATTTCTTTCAACATGAAAAAAAAAGGTAATATTGGCTGATGAAAATTAATGCTGAGACTCCTATTTACGAAAGACTGTTGCGCTCCCATCTCTAGAGTTTGCCAAAAAAGCGTACCGTAGGTTTGATTTGCAGCGATGACGGGTTGTAAAAGTAAAAGTCTTCCATGGTGGGCACCGGCTTCAGACATTTCAGGATGGCTGCCTGGAATTTAGCTCTAATCACTTTGGCCAGGGCCTGCTCCTCCTTGGACTGCTGGCAGGTGTCTGGGCTGAGGTTACACCAGTCCTTGTCGCACACTTCCGCGCTGTGGCTTGGCAGTTGTAAGACGTCAGGCAACTTTGGGCTCTCCTCGTCTCTGTGGGGGGACAGGAGAAGATGTATTACCATCAATAGCCGACTTTCTCACTTATTAGGTCGGTACTTCAGATCCCTTTTTTGCATGCATCCCTCCTTTTTGCAAAGACACTTGCATGTGCATGCTTCCACATCATCTGCACACATGTGCACTCACACAGACACACACATGCTCGCACGCACATCCACACACACACATGTGCACACACACACATACAAACAGTAAATTAGAAAGGAAAAAAACCCAGACAAAAATGCAATAAAAGAAAAAAACAAAGGGTGAAATCAGTAGCCGAGATACATGTATGGAGAGCTTTCACAGCAAAGATCATCATGTAACAGTAATAACTGTCAACTCTTGAGACCTGTTTGAGTAAAGAGAAGCACAGTAACAAACTAACTCATTTAGTGGGTGGGAAAAAGCAAGACAGAACGACAGAAAAGAGTCTACATAACAAGAGGGGTCACTCTCTCTTAGAGCCAATTAAAAAAGTGTCCTCAAAATTCGGTGGCGCCCTCTTCGCAAATGTGAACCCTTTGCGAACAGAGTTACCCTACTTGAGTTTAAAAAATCAAAGTGAAACTAGCAAGTTTTTAAATAAATTTTGGAAGAACGCTTTTTTAAAATGGTTATGCTGACAAAAAACTTCTTCCGGAGGAAAGGATTATTGTTTTCTTCATTTAATTTGACTTTAGAATGAACTGCGAGAGGTCATTAAAATAAAAAAACCCCTAAAACTCAACACTGAACGAACCCGAACTGCTGATGAACAGCAGTCGATCTGCGCACGCAAGGAGGTGCTATTCCTATTCTTCTTCTGGAAAAACGAAAGAGAGCTTCAAAACAGACTGCAGCGCCATCTGAAGCAAAGAGCGAACTTCCGGCGGACACTTTTTTGGCTGAGTGGACCACCTTGTTATGTACTATCTTTGACGACAGTCACACTCACCGGAAATAATCTGCCAAGTCCTGGAAACGCACAGACGGGTTCTTGAGCATCCCAACCCCTCCTAACCTGGGCCCTCCTCCTCCCCCTCCACCCCCTCCTCGATTCGCCTCCCCTCTCTCCCGCCACCTGGCCTGCTGTACCAGCGTCTGCATGTGCGAGCAGGAGGCTAGCAGGTAGGTGGTCATGTCAGTCTCCAGGGGGTGTAGCTCCTCACAGATGTTGTTGATGGCCGCCTCCACGTCCTGGCTGTCCACAAAGTAGCTCTGCTGAAGGCTCAGGAACACTCCTGGGGGTGGCAAGGGTGGTGGGGTGGGGTTGTTTTTTTTTTTTGGGGGGGGGGGGGGGGTTAGTAAGAGTTTTACAGCACTTGCAACACAATAAGGTCATATAAGTGCCGAAGATTAGAGGTGTTACAAGAGAGTAACAAACTCAAAAAAGGAGGGGAGATAAATACGATAGATGTTTGATAGGAAAGAAGGAGCAAACCACACAAGATCACCCACCAACCACCCGCTAGGGGGGGGGGGGGGGGGGCAAGAAGACGTAACAGACACACACAGGATTAGAGAAGCACCCAAAAGAGATGACTCCTGAGGTGAACCTGGGAAAATTCGTTGTTGTTGTTTGTTAGAGTAAAGAGAAGCACAGCGCCACAATAATGGTCATTTAGTTTTGGAAAAAAGTAAGACAGACAGAAACAACAGAGGGAAAGTAAAGCAGTACGACCTCAAGTAAAAAGAATGAAAAACATCTATAGCACTCCAGACATAACAGAGCGTTAAAAAATTAGTTTGCGAAAGGACATGACAATGCTTGACAGCTACTGCACAAGAAGAGCCATACCAGTGACAAATGAATTGAAGTACAGCTCAGTGATCATCTTGCAGTGCTCTTTGAAGGATTCTAGCCTGAAATGGTTGCTGTCCGTTGACCGACGGTCAAGCGAGCTGCGCCAAGAGTCCTGGTCCTCATCATCGTTGTGAAGGTCAAAGGATTGCAGGCGCCCCCGTGGTGAGCGTGGGGACTTCACATCACTTGTCGGATCTGACTTGAACGACATGTCCTCAAAGATATCCTCCGGCAAGGAAAAGTTCCATCTGAAAAGACAAAAATCTTGATTGATTTCACTGATGGATATGAGCACAACAAATACAAGTAGGTGTACATCCTTCAGCACTGCAAAACACACGGGGCCCTGAGACAGGAAACGTGGCCAACCCCACTGACGCTACAAGAGAAGCTATACGGGCCGCCAGATGAACTGAGCAGGACGGCCCAATTTATGACAGATATCAGACTTCAAGTGTGATGTGATCGAGAAAAAGAAGAAGAAGATACAAGAAGGTGAGAAACCTGCTGGATGGACATTCTTATCTTGGAGCAAACAAAATTTTTGGCTATAGTATTATCTTTATCAAATAATGCAGGAGCAGTGCCTCTCTATTTCATAGCCACCTCAGAATTACAAAGTTTTGTCTGACATTTTTGGTCGTTTTGTGTTACTCAGACCACGAGATCAGAATTCAAATGCTCTATCTTCACTATCAAAATTGAAAGATTATTCTTAGTCTTCAACAAGACATTCAAAAAATTGCATTCGAAAAAGCTTGACAAATTGTGAAACTCAAAACATTTTGAGCCCAATTTCTCAAAACTAGGTAGAGCAGATAGAACTTTGTAATTCTAAGGTAGCAAACTTGAAAGAATTGTCTCATCCCTGTGCCAAAAGAAGATAAAGCACCTACAATCTATTAAAGCAAAAACAGACAATTCCAACTTATGATTAGCTGCATTATAAGGGCAGTGTTAAAATGATCACGAATACCAGCTCTCTACTCCCTCCTAAGCTGACAAAACGCTTTTTTTCATTTTTGGAGCCAAATTCTTTTATTTGCTAAATCAACAGTCTGATCAGTTACCCTACATGTGTTGAAAAATCAAACAGAAATTATGACTTTAAAAAAAAAATTTGCATTCAAATTTCAGAAGAACGCCTTTTCTAAAAGGTTACGATGACAAAACACCTTCTTATCTTGAAACTGCAGTGAATAAGAAAAAAACCTGGTGTCTCGACAGAAACAGGGATCTCACCTATCTACAAGCGATGCCGTGACGTTCTTGAGCTGACAGCTGTAGACGTAGACGGGGATGAGCAACGGACCACTCACAGTGGGCTTCATGGAGTGGGTACTTGTGTTAACCCATTCCTGCACCTGAATCAAACATGAAAGTAAAGTACAGCATCCTGTCAGGCTTGAGCATACAACCATAAATTCTTCGTGTTTTTTTTTGGTAAATGTTTTATGGCACTCACAACTGCATAAGATCATTAGAACGCACGGGACATATTCTTAAGAATTTTCAGTTTGGTAGGAATTAACTTTGAATTTTTGCCCGCGCGCGGTCGAATCCTACTCTTATTGATTTGAAGACCACTAAAAAGGGATCTTTGACGCACGCTACTTGCACATGGGACTTCTGAGATTTTTTTTCGCCCTTATCAGAAGAGGCTAGGTGTTAGTCTTACCTACCCTAAGATCAATGGTGTAGCTGAAAGACAGCTGTAAGAAGGAACCAATGAGTAGCAGAAGAACGGCAGCAGAAACCATGAGTTCAAGACCACACAGTCCACTACTAAATAAAAAATAATAAAAATCAATACCAGACTTCAAGCAAAAATTTGCACTCTCAGATCAAATAAAGTGACTCAGATTAAGAGTATTGGCAAACAATAACAGTGAAATATAGTGAAATAAGTGCAATATGTTATGAATTTGGGCAGTCTGTTGCCACTGTGTCTCTAGCTCCCTGTGTCACCTAGTAGTATAAGCGGCAGAGAACATAAGTCAAGTTGCTACTAAAAATTTACTTTTGATTTCTTCATGGGAAAGAACAAGGTAAACCCGCTCTTTTCTTTACAAAAAAAACCCGATGATCTGTATTGGACACTTCGCTACTCTAGAATGACAAAGTTCTGCTCAGCTCCCAGTTTTGAGAAATTTGACGTAAAAAATTTGGAGTTTCACAATGTCAAGTTTTTTTTTAATGCACCTCTTTGAATATCTTGATAACTACTCTGAATTGTTGTTGTTGTTAGCGATCCAGTAGCATCTGAGCGTTAACTCTTCTGCATGATGACATTCGGTAATAGTTGCATGTTTGTTCTAATTGTTGTCTAACTACTCTGAATAATAGTATGATTTTGATAAAGCAGATGGAACATTTGGTTTCTAACCTCATAGTTTTAGTAACTCAAATCAGCCAAATATGTCACATAGAACTTTGTAATGCTCAGGTAGTAACTTACTTTTTCATTCCTCATCTCCCTGTTGGGCGACATGGAGGCGCGACCTTCTACGGCTGACCCTCTAAAGCCTTGGTCAGCAGCGTGAGTCTCTGAGGGCACGTGGGACCAGGAGCTCTGGTTTTGGCTCTGGACAGACGTCGTGTCATCTCGGGCTGCATGATTAAAACAAAACATTTCTCATTAAAAGTGAAAACTTTTAACATATTATTAAAGGAAAGGGTACCGAACAAAAAGGCAATTGCCAAAAACTGTATTGCATTACATTTCAGAAAAAGAAAAAGTGGAGGGGTCAGCTACAAGTTTGAGTTGGAGTTTGAGTAAAGAAAAGCTCATTGACATGATAATGGTCACTTAGAATAGTAAGACAGAGAGAAAGAAAATGAGTGAAAGATTGAAAATCGTACATATCCAGCACCGCCTTACAGGAATCTACACAGGTAAAGGGACACTGGCGGTTGTTGACATGATTACAACATAAAACTCAGATGAACATATATTTTATATAGATAGAAAGCAACTTGCAACAGAGAGCATAAATCATCAGAAAAGAATGCCCCATTGTCAGCCGCAATGGGCTTATCACTTCAGAATAACAGCAAGTAATAAATAGTATTGTACAGCACATATCCCTGATCGACAGCAAGTTCTATGCACTTTACACTATATTTTTACCCAACAGACCATAGAACACTCCAAAACATTCTCAGCTTACGACGAAGCAGGCAGCTGATTAAGTGAACAAACACTAACAAACTGACAAGATCTTTCACTGTCTACAGCTGGAAACCCACTCCAACCTAAGTGAATTGAGGAAAATTTGAGTAAAATTGCCTCTCCCAAGAATACAACGTTGGGCCCCTGATGGGATTCAAATCGACGACCTCACTGCTGCATGTCTAAGAGCCTAATCACCTGGCCACCAATGCCACAAACAAATGACAGTTACCTGAACTGTGCTTGCCTTCTTGTCCTGGGTCCAGGGAGTGGCTTGATCTGTCTGGGGGGACCTGAACCTTTTCCGGTAACTGAAGAAGACACAACAGTGGCGAGTTATTGTTTGCTAAGTGTTTTAAGTGTTCAAAACTGCATAAAAGGTAATATGAGCGTGCGAGAGTGCAAGGTTAGAGTGAGTATGTGTCCTTACGGGGTTCTAAGAAATCATATGTCCATAATGAAAGCAAAAGAAACAACAAAAACAGACTAAAAAAGATTAATTAAACGAAAAACAATATTTTAATTGGGGATAGAAGACAGCAGGGTTAGAGTGAGTGGGCATGACTATGACTTGTATGTAAATGACATCAAAAAGTCAACTTTATTTCACTTTAGAAAAAGTGACAATTCACACAAAAATTCCTAAATCAAAACCAAACAGCAAATTACAAGGTAAAACACTTTTTGTGTCATTAAAATATTAAATCTTGCATAAACAATGGTCCCATGAACTTGTAGGACCCCAACACCTGAGCTCCCTTGGGTCAGCTGCTTGATCTACTCAACCAGAACCTCAAGCAGAGGCACCAGCTCGTGGAGTATACAGGTAAACGCAGGCTTGTTATTCTTGAGCAAATGTGTCAAGACACCGTGGAATCAGGCATTTGCCAATTTTTGGGCATTTAGAGATAATATCATGTCAAAGCTTGTTCATTAGTCTTCAATTCGATGAAACAAAATACTGATTTACCTTGAATAGAATCAAGATATTTCCAGTTGAAGAAGGTGGGGGTTACCTGGTTTCAGAGGAAAATTTTTCAAGAAAATGGAAGCAAAAGTTTGGTAACTTCCATAGCTTGATACTCCTTGAGAAATGAAAAATTTACATATTTTGTGCTTTTAATCAACGTTTTCAGTAAAATCCACACAGAAATGAGTTTGAAAATAGACATAACAGGTATAGAGCTAAAAAACATTAAAAAATGCAAAACCAGCAGAAAAATGCTGTTTTCTTTGATTTCATTATTTTGATGAGTGCCTGATTTCACCATGATGCCTCACAAATGGTATCTTAACCCCCAACTATAGTTGAGCCTGACCAAGATCTGGCCCATTGTTGAGGAGTGAAGAGATCATTTTGCGACAGGTAGCCCTCTTGGACAGTGTCATTATGATACAGATGAAACAAAAGGGGGAAGTAGGAAGAGGTCCTTTGAACAGGCGATTGTCTTGGACATGTGGTCATTGGAGCATGTACAACTGTATATTTCTTGGCAGTTTACCCCAGTCTGTGTCATTATTATATAATTTGTGAGGCACTGCAGTGAAATCAGGCTACCCCCCCCCCCCCTCCAAGGTAGTGCTACTAAGGTGTCTTTAGGCCATTCCCAAATGGGGAGACATTAACATGTTTTTATGATCTTTAGAATTGCAAATGGGCTGATTCATCGAAGTCATGCTCATAGCTGTGCCTGAACTGCATATGGGGAACTGCTGCCTTTTCTTTCCTTATCCTTACTATCGCTATTTTTCCTTCTACTTCTTTTGTATGTTTGTCACTCTCTTGTGACCCACTATTTACAGGGTGCCTTGATAGTCGAAGCAGACTTTGTGCTGTTGAAGCTAGAGAAGTGAGCAGAGTAAGAATGATTCACCGTATGGACTTCTCTGTTGACATCCACCCCTTGGCGCTCATATAACCTTATGCAGTTGCTTGCGCCCTAAAAACTCTACTAAAACTAAACGAAATTAGGCACTCGTCAAAATAAGGAAATTGAAGAAACTGGCATTTTTCTGTGTGTTTGGTAATTTTCATTGAATTTGTTTTTGACTCAACACCTTTTATGTCCATTTAAAAACACTTTTTACATTCAGATCTTATTGAAAAACGATGGTTAAAGACACAACACATTTTAATTTGCAATTCCAAGGACTTTAAAGCTTTGGAAATCACCAAATTTTGGCAGCCATTTTCTCGTAAATTTTTCCTCTGGTACCAAGCAGACCCCACCTCAAAGAATCGCAAATATCTTGATCTTTATTCGAGATAGATTGGTATTTTTTTCATCAAAAACAAGACAAATGAACAAGTTTTAAGACGATACCAATAACTCCATATGCCCCCTAATAGACAAGCCCCCGATTCCTTTGTATTGTGACACATTTTGAGCTACCGTCTGTTACATCTCCACTTACCGAAAACCCATCTGCACCTTCGTTGGTGGACAGATCCTCTGGAGAGACATCAGCCGGGGAAGGGTTCAGTAGAATCAGGTCGTCAAAACTGGCCGGCACAAAGGTAAGCAGCAGGTGCTCTCCAATGTCCATCTTCACGTAACACTTCCACATGGGGCAGTGCACCGACTCTGACCTCTTGAACTTTGGCCTCTTCCCCCCACCTCCGGCTGGGGAAGAGGAGGAGGTGCCCCCAAGCGAGGTAAACTGGCCGGAGCTGTTGAGGTAAGTGGACGTGGAGTCGCTGTGAGGCGGACCCGAAGACGTGTTGGCTGCAGTCTGGGGCGGCGTGGAGAAATACTTGCTGTGGAAGTGTTTGGCTGCCGATTCGTTCTGAGGCGTCGTCTGCTGGCTCTTGCCACCGCTGTCCTGTTCCCCACCGGCTGAACGAGGGGCCGATATGTGGTGCCCCCCAGAGCTGCTCTCTCCTCCAGACTTTCTGTGGGAGCTCGGGTCACCTGTCCGCTTGGTGGTAGATGATGAGGCGTCCGTGGTCTCATTGTCAGTTTCCTTGTTAGAAAGAATGTAGGTGATTTGGACTGAATTCTTAAATCCTCTTACATCAACTTTTAAAAAATCTAATGCACAAACACATTTCCAAACTAGACAATTCAGCAGCCTAACTTTCTACAATTGCCACAAGAAGGTAGAACTCAGAAGTTAAACAAGTAATTAAAAAAAAAATTTTCTTAATGAATACAATGTTTTGAGTGTACAAAACTGTAAATCCCTAGCGCACAGCCAAAGTGTACTCACTGACACGGGTCCATGCTCAAAAGAGAAGCCAGTGGGAGAAGAGAACGTGGCATCGGGCCTGTAGGCAAAAGGGAGAGGGCAAGTGCCCAGATCTCTGGGTCTCTGAAGGACATGCTGGAGAAACCTGTTTTGAGAAACAATATGGTGGGGAGCAAAATAAGTCATCAAGCTTTTTTTTTAAAGGTTGGTTTTTTCCCCCTCCCCCAACTACTTAGGTGTTGTCTTTAAAACAGGACACATGGTATGAGCATTACTTTTAAAGAGATGAATCCCCTTTGTCAAGAAATAGAAATAACTGATGATACAGAACAGAGCAAAACTGTACGTTGCAAAATTCAAAGTTAACAGGAGAGACAAAACTTACAACTACCAGTTATACTAGTGTATAAATCAATCAGAATACATCAACAGAAAAGCAGTGAAGATGGTTTTCATCAATTATTCAGTTTAAAGTACATAAACAGATCCAGCGTAACCACAAAAACCACTGACCAAGATGTTTCTCCACTAAGGGCTTCTAGGGGCCAAGAAATCAGTGAGCTCAGACTCATATTCATGACATGCAATGATTGTGGCATGGCTTTTACATATGACGATGGCTGAGCACAAGAAGTGACTATATCCACTTTTGATCGAAATGTTAGTAATTGATATGAGTAGTGAGACTTTAAGCCGCTCTCTTACCTCTGTACATATCTAAGCTGTATCTTAATTCGGTACCGAGATATCAACATTCATTTTTTGACAATATTATAGAGATTTCAAAATCGTCAAAATTTCAAACTTGTTTTTCTCGAAACTGTGGAAAATGGATATAGCCACTTCTTGCGTTCAGCCGTTGATGAGGTCAATGGAGCAGGAACAGGAATAGGGTTGGCTAAAAACAAACGGTGCTTGTATAGGTAGCGACCAGCAATGACATGTTTATTGGTTACTTAGTAATGCTGTGACATTGTAGGCCTACATATGACATGACATTGATGAACCACTACGTATGCTACGTATCTCATTCGCCATTGAAAAAAACAAATTTCCCCACTTCAGAACAGCAAAAGAGGTGTTTAATTTATTTTTATATATTTCTACTTTCCAAATAATTTGACAAAGGTATACATATTTGTATCATTCTACTTTCCAGACAATTGGTCAAAGTGATATGGGGAATTCTCCTGAAAACTTGAACTTGCGCATACCCCTTACTCCAAACGCCATAAATATCTTTCTTTATTTCAAATTATTGTTAAGATGAGCTAAGCCGGTGGGGGAAAGGTTGCCGAACCTGGACTAGGCAGAAAATATCCAATGAAATGATATGCTGAAACAGTGTGGGAGTTTTTTGTTGAAAAATCAGCATTTTTTAGGTATGAAAACATAACATTCACCAGAGACAGTTTTCATCCGAAGATTTCTCTAAGAACTGCCTGCTCATCATTTTCGTAATTATGTGTAAATACTGATCTTAAGTAGAACTTTCAGGGTAACCGACAAATATATGCTTAATACGGCCCATTTGTTCACACAAAAGACATAAAATTAGGTCTTAAACGCTATTCGTCTCGTCCGAAAAATGATAAAAAATAGTAACCCTATCTTGAGTTCAATCGATCGTTTAAAAAGTGTAATTGTTTATTGTAGAACTAGAAATGCGATCACTTTCGTCATTTCATTAACCAAGAACAAAATTACTACACCGATTACGAAATTTTGGCGGTAACTAGTAGCGTCTTTGAATTTTTGTCACGTTTTAACGATTAAGATCTGCATGTTTACTTCTGCCGGAAGTAGCTCGAAATTTTAGTGCGGTGTTTTTATGTCAAGTGCACTGGTTTCCAATCAACTAGGCTTTCATCTATTCCCCGGCAAGGCAACGGTGTCTATAGAAAGTGAATATGAATGACTTCGTCATGCAATTTCTAGCGGTTAACGATTAAGACGTAAGTAATGATGAAGACTTGAATTGCTTTAAAATTTGCTTTCTTTTTTATACGACTGCAAAATGTGTGATTCATTGATGAAATCTTAAAGCCCCTTAAGGAGTTTGGATCCTGCCAAAACAAGGATTGTTGGTTTTCATAGTGTTTGTTGTATCGAAATGGAAATTGGACAAAGAGCTTGATTTCTTTATTTTAACAATTTAGCCTTGGTCTTTGTGTTATAATCTTTGTAAAATGAGTAGCTTCTTTAAGAATTTCATTTCAAGGATTTCATGCGTTGATGCCACATATTTCTAGCTTTGGGGATGACAGTTGGGGCAATTAAAGGTGACAACTTGTTATCGTTGTCTGAAACATTGCAAATACAAGGATAAGGCTGCTTGGCTTGGTGTTTCAAATATTTAACATCGAACATCAGTAATTTATCTTTGTAGACAGACTACGTCAATGGAATGCAAAGTATATTGATATGTCCTATTCTGGGTAATGTCACACTGTAGGCTTGGTGGTGACGAGGCGTAAACACAGTGAACAAGGCGAAGAGGGAGACGCAAGTGATGTAACGTTGTGTGGGATTTTCTATGTCAATTTTAGTTTCAGTTGAAAATGAACTGAAAAATATTGGCGCCGTTTCTCCTAATCGACGTGGTAACTCTAAAGAGAAAAGAAAGAAATAAGTAGGCGAACCCGATTACTTAAATGCGTCATAAGTTTTGGTGAATTTCACCTCTTGAAGAGGAATTTGCCAGATGACCAAAGCAGATGTGCAGATTCAGTTTGAATGAGTCGTGATTCCTTTTTCTATTTGCATGAAATGTTAATGGTTAAACTTACCTAACAGACTACTAACTTAAGACATCCCATCTCGACGATTGAGAAAGAAAGAATGAGAGACAAATGGAA
This sequence comes from Aplysia californica, assembly GCF_000002075.1. Taxonomy (NCBI): domain Eukaryota; kingdom Metazoa; phylum Mollusca; class Gastropoda; order Aplysiida; family Aplysiidae; genus Aplysia; species Aplysia californica. The sequence goes on along the minus strand of NW_004798073.1, from coordinate 22,690 downwards.
AGAGTGTTAAGTACTTAAGAAGGGAGTGTTATGGAGAACTGATGGATAGGCAGATCTTGGTCTACAAATTAATTGAAAAGAGGTCAATTCTATAATGTCTTGCTTTGAATAAAAGTAAATACATTGTGTGTTTTGCTTTTATTTTTAATTTTTGTTTTTACAAACAGTTTTCACAAGCTCTCCTCGTTTTCCTTCTTGTTATAATCACTGAAATTTTGTAGATCTACTAGTGTCAAGCAAGCTGTCAATAATATGCTCGTGTGCACACATGTACATTTCAAGCGATAAAAGCGATTGTACATTGGCCGGAATTTCTCCTGGCATCTCCTCGCTTCGGGCCGTTCTTGGTACGGCTGGTAACGTCCGTCTTTCCCTTTGGTTTTATTTTGATTGCCCCGACCGTGCTGCTTCGCTTTGTCCACGGTGTAGCTTTACCCTTAGTTTTCACCAGAAATTAATATTGGTTTCAACAAGAGGAAAATAAGTTTTTACATTGGTCGTAATGGTTACACAGGGCTAAATCATTTTGACAAAAGTCTTGGTAATAAGGGTTGCCCCAATAATATTTAGGGCATAGTACATAGTAGCTGATTTTATCGTCTTGGACTATGATAAGACTAGCAGAACCATATAAGTAACGAATAACATCGGTTTATATTCACTTTATTCTTATACATTCTAAAACAGAGTTTGTGACTACTTTTTCTGTTGCGAATTATTTTAATAAAATAATACAAAAAGTAATGCAGCATAATCTTATTTTCGACCAAGTATAGCACGTGTTAATCTCTTTCAATTCCGTTACAAAACTGATTGGTACAATTTTTCATTCACCCCTCCCGCTCCCACATTCTCTTTCTAACTTTACAGTACAATAGGTGCGTGCTCTGCGCTAGAGACCTCTGAATGCATTGCTTTCAAGTACCGAAATTCCAAAAAAGAAAAACACAAAGTTTATTACAATAAAGTTTAAGACTGAGCCAACTAAGGAATCCCAGGACCGATTAAAGAAAACAAAGGGTGACATCGATGTGCAATCATAAAGAGCTGAAGACGTTCGTCTAGGGAAAGAAGGTTGCAAATCACAAGGCAAAGACCGACGAACAAGTCAAGAAATTTTAATGTAGGAAAAAACAAGAGAAAGCCTCAAATTGCCTACCACTACCACTAGCAAAGTCACAACACGTAAGTTTGCTGGGCTAGTGATACTAAAGAAAGAAATAGAAAAGCTACGCAAGAGAGATAACAACATCCTGGTCAGGGCAGAAATAAAGGGCAGACAATGCTTAGGCTAGAGATAGGTTCCCTTAAAAAAGAAAAAAAAGGAAAAAGGTGAAGACACAGAGAAAACGAAAAAAGAGGTTCAATATATTCGAGAAAGTGTCAAACAGACACCCTCATCATGCAAACAAGCTGTCCACAGAGTTATGAAAGTCTTTCCAAAAGTCAAAGCAGCTCGAAAGCAAACGTTGGAAGATGTACGTCAGAAAACTCTTTATCATGATCAAAACAGCTGCAAAAAGACATATTGGAATTCTTCATCCTTACTGAGTGTCCTTTAACGTTTAAGACCATAGCGCACTAGTCTAAACTTCACTTCCGTTTCCAAAGAAACCAAGCAAGCTTTAGCTTCAGCCGTGTAGGGATCAAAACTAGACATGTCAAAGATGTACTGAGTACATTTGCAAGTTATTTGGTTGAATTCTAAAATTTGATACCCGTGTTACAGAAAGCTCAAACTTTCAGGAGAATTGCCCATATATTTTTGGATAATTTTACTTCCCAAACAATTTGACAAAGTGAGTTCGGTACCTGTAGCAGTCGTCGGCTGAGATGAGGATCTCGTTGGAGTGTGTCTCTTTGAGCTTGTCAAAGAACAGGCTCAGGAGCAGCTCATTGGGCTCCTTGGGGTCCAGGACCACGTCTTGGGACACTCGACTTCCTGTGGATAGATAAAAAACAACAACTGGTAAATACTACTAGGTACTATTCTAATCTTTTTTTCCAGGTCAGAAGTTCTGATCAATTTAGTTTTTGTAAGAGTTTTACAGCATTTGCAACACGATAAGGTCATATAAATGCTGAAGATTAAAGGGTTACAAGTGAGTAGCAAACATAAAAGAAGGAGAGATAAGGGCGATAGATGTTTGATAGGAAAGAAGGAGCACCCACAAACTGCCCATGAAGTCCTGATCACATTCAAAGCAAATCCACAAGGACAACTAAAAAAAAAAAGAACCTCTGAAAGAACAAATAATTAAGAGTACCATCAAATTTGGCACACACGAGTCTCTGAAAGTCCAGAACCACTATGCCAAAGCAGAAAACTTAGCCAGGGACATAAAAAAACTGCTGTTTGTGGGTTGAAAAAGAATGGTCAAAGTCCATTAATACATTCCTGAAGTGTATAAAGCAGAAGAACAAAAGACGGGCTCAGTTACATTTTTGTCAAAAACACTACAGGATGGGGCTCAGTTACATTTTTGTCAAAAACACTACAGGATGGGGCTCAGTTACATTTTTGTCAAAAACACTACAGGATGGGGCTCAGTTACATTTTTGTCAAAAACACTACAGGATGGGGCTCAGTTACATTTTGGTCAAAAACACTACAGGATGGGGCTCAGTTACATTTTTGTCAAAAACACTACAGGATGGGGCTCAGTTACATTTTTTTCAAAAACACTACAGGATGGGGCTCAGTTACATTTTTGTCAAAAACACTACAGGATGGGGCTCAGCTACATTTTTGTCAAAAACACTACAGGATGGGGCTCAGTTACATTTTTGTCAAAAACACTACAGGATGGGGCTCAGCTACATTTTTGTCAAAAACACTACAGGATGCAACGGTACCTACCATCTCTGATGAGGAAAGTGGAGAATAGAAGCTCGGCCTGTTGGCTTCGGGGCAAGATGGACTGTAGGTCAAAGGGGAAGGGGATGAAGTTGACTGTTGGCTCAGAGCGGACGCTTTCCTCTTTCTTGGCACCCAGTCGCTGGCCAGGAGTTGAGCGTGGGCTAAAGAGGAGTGTAACATATCATTGACAATGACAATGACAATCTTTATTCATCTCGCAGGGAGAAATTTGTCTTGGTCGTTAACAATGGCAGTAGACGTTACAAT